>NC_077223.1:94179836-94479836 GCF_024763615.1 Phlebotomus papatasi
GAGAACGTATCTTTCAACTCTGAGATAAATCCTTAAATCGACCATTAAGTTGAGACTGGTACGTGACAAACTTCTCAATAACGAAGCTAAAATTGAAATATCATACTTTTTAACTTTTTTTTTAAATTTTAAAGTTACAAAGGAGGACCTTTCAAATTTTTAAATAAAAAAAATGTGTTAAGTTTGAAGTAGACGTAGCATCATTAGCTTCTTTAAATCCTAATCGGAACATACCGACAGTACATCTTGAATCGTCAGGTTTGCAGGACCGATAATCAATTCAAAGATAAAATTGAACTCCAGTGTACAGATTGTAGATAAATGTGATTTTATTGACTTCCAATTGTCGTATACAAAACGCCAAAAATTGGATCATATGGAGAATTTTTCTTAACCTTACAATCCCTACTTCAGTTATCTATTTTAACTTAAAACTTTAAGGTTTCTTTATCTCAGAATTGAAGGGTGTCATCTACAAAAGAGTTTCCGGGTTTATTTTGAACCTACTTATCCAATATTTTCATGATTACCGGTTCACCCTTGGATTCACTGCATTTTGAACCGATTCACAGATTGCTTCAAAAGCAAATAGGGTAATGTTTCAACCTTACGCCACGTATGTGACCTATACCATCTAACAGTTTTTGGAAAAGATAACAACTTTATTCTGAGACCAACCCCAAAAGCACATAAGCAAGCACAAGGGCATAATTTGTTGAGTTATTTTAAAAAACTCGTTTGTTTAGAATAACGGCTAATCATAGGTTGTTGTAATCAAAGAACTATTTGTAGAACAGCACTTCAGGATTTTTTGTAAGTCTTTTCGGAGAATTAAAGAAAGTTTAAGGATTTATAAAAGACATCTGAAAAGCCACAGGAAAAATGCAGAGGTAGGAATTAAATTTGTTTTAAGGAAATGTTTCTTTCGTCTTCCTCTACAAATTGTTTTTTGGCTCTAAAAACTTACGATATCTACGATATGATGTAATTGAGAAAAATAGGACGTTTCATAAAATATTTCAATATATTTAAATATATTTTTTAGAATCTTCATGTTAAGATTCAGTGCTAGATAGATCAGTATTTTTAGACATTCTCTACAGAAAATATTATATCTCATGGATTAATTCCTATTTCACTTGCAACTTTTTTTTTCTTAGAGAGCCCTATTACAAAGCTACAAAACCTATCATGCCAGGATTTTTTTGAAAAAAGGCAGGTTTTTTCAGAGCCTTTAAAAAATCACTTTATTTCGTTTTCATCCTGGAGGTTGGTCTCAACGCTAAGACGGCGACGGCCGTATGGAAAGGGGAATAAAAATATAAAATGAGATAAAATTAAACTAAATTGAACTGACACTTATTGGTCTTACATTTTATTTTACATATATTCATATTAGAGGTTTAGTTGCTTTATAATAAGGCTGTATAAGAAGAAAAGTTGAAGGTGAAGTATAAATTAATTCATAATATATAATATTTTTACAGAAAATGTTAAAACATTGATATAATTTTGCCAAGTACTGTATTTTAGTTAGAAATTTGGCATGATGGACTTGATTAACTATAAGGCTCTTCGGGAGGTATATTCAAGAAACATCAATCATTTCGAAAATGTCGATGGTTTACCATCAGACGAAAAAAGTTTTCATTTTATTGAACTGTAATAAATGTATACATACATAGGGGAAAGCAGCCTGCCTTTGAATGCAGGAACCTTTGAATATTACAATTTTTTTCTTGTTTTCCAAAGCAAAAACCCCTTTTCTCTAAACTATAGTCAATACACTTAATTATTTTCTAAATATTAACTTCGATTAACAAAATGGAATTTTTGTCTCGTGAAAAGAGAAAAAAATAAATGTTTAAAGGCTGCCGCATTCAAAGGCAGACCAATTTCCCCTACATAATATTCAACAGATTTAAAAAGCGATTATTTTGTATGGGAGCTACCAGAGGGCAAGAGCAACCGAAGATGAAATCTAAAAATTATATAATTAAAGCACAAGTCATACGTGAACTTTGAGCTTTTCTACTACGTTAAGATCGGTTAAGCCATTTTCGAGAAATAGAGTGTCAAACTTGTAACTTTTCAGAAGGAAATCATTAATTTCCAAAGGACTGGCAGTCCTTTTTGGCTTGGAAAGGACTCGGTAATATTGTAATCATTTACCATAAAATCTATAAAATGGGTCTAGTCCCATTTCTGTTGAAAGTTCGGACCAGCTCCCACACATTTTGCCGATTGACCTTTATCTTAAATTACATGAAAGCATTTAACTTAAATACGGCTAAAAAGAAATTAATCAGGTTATAACCGATTGGCATCCGTTCATGGTTATCTGCATACCCAAAACCTTCCCTATACACAATCTCAATCTTGCTTTAATGTAGAGGAAAGTGGGGCTATATTAACAACGATATTTTTTCGCATATTTTCAGAGAATACATAAATATGAAAAATAAATAAATACAAAGAATAAATATGACATCGGAAACCTAAAAATTATCTGAGTGAATTCAATGAAATATATTTGAATTTGAATTTTATTCATGCCCAAAAATACAGAGTACTTACATAGGACTATATTATAAATGTTGTCTTAATATAAATTGAGTTTGTATCAAATTCGGAAAAATAGTAGCTGATGAGAAATCGAGAAAAATAAGTAACAAGTATTTTAGATTATTGTTAATTAACATTTTAAGATTATTGATATTTAAATGATCGTTTATATATTTATATATAGTAAAATTCATTAGTTAAAAATATTTTAATAATACAGTACGACTCCAATAGAGTCAACACATTTGATTCTTACACTGAGAAAAAAAAGAGGGTGCGATTAACTTTTTTTCCTCGTAACTTTAACATTTTTTAATTGTAAAATTAACATGAAAAAAGGTAACTTTAACCCATAATACACCAACAAACATTAAAAAAAAAACAAAATTAACATTTCCGGAATATTATTTTAAGTTTTTCGGATTTCTCTCAGTGTATATACCTGCAATATTTTAAATTAATTAATTGTTGTAGTTACTATTTCACTCGTTAAAAATTGTCTCTGATTCTTACTTAACAAAAGTTCTTTAAAAGTTTCACATTAAACCTGAAATTTTAGATATCTTTTCACGAAGTTTAAAATTTTTAGGGGTTGACTCTTTCGGAGTCGTACTGTAAATTTATCTTTTTTATTTAGTTCCGCAATAAAATTACTTTTGATTGGTAAAAATAAGAATTTTGTTTAGAAATTAAAAAAATATTATAATATAAGTTTTAATAAAAATTATGTCGCATTTTAATATGACTTCTGTAGACTTTCCCTCTCAACATTGCTGATGTATAGTCTGGAAAAGTTCTGTACTGTCGTAATTTCAAGGTATGGTACTATTATTCTACATGGAACAGTATATTTCTGTCGTGCTCTTTGTTCTTTTCCATGTTTCATTATATATCTTCCTTTTATATAGAATACAATAAAGCTGTACTTTTATTTATATATTTTCACATAACCAATATCACTTCTCCAAATTTTATGTAATTCTCCGCCCTTTGCCATAATGCATAAAATTTCCTTGTACGACTCACAGGCATTAATGAAAATCTATAACATTTTGGCTTTGCTCCAATCATAATTTGGTACCCTGGTGCTGAACACAAATTACACGACGAATTATACATTATGCGTGTTTGGCATGAGGAAACTATATATGCAGAGGATTTAGCCCATAAAACCTATATAATATTCATACACAACACACAGAGCTTATTAATCTCCATAAGCAGAGCAAAATGACAACGCGGCGTATTATAATATTCCCATGGTGATTTGTCAGATTAGAATAGAAGGTTAAGAAGTTGTGTTTTACTTACCAATTTCCGCTGATTCTACAACTTTGGCTCAAACACTTCAACAGTACTTGTACAGTTACAGCAAAAGGCATGTAAGTCAACATACAATTTATGGAAAATTTATAGGAAAAGTCACTGGGAATTGCAGAAAAAGGCCAAAATTAAAAATGCCACGCTGCAGTCTGCATTGCTCATCGTCGCGACACTACACACTATCCCCCAAATACCAGGTCTTTTCGCGCAGAATCCAATTTCAAGGATTTACTCGGCGTCAGTATGGACTAGAAATTGCAATTTCCTTCCAGCCAGGCGGCCCATGAGGCCAATAACGATACTGAGGACATCGAAGGGTGAATTGACGAGTGGTCAGGAGAAAGGGGGAACGAATCACTCGATAGAAGTGATGAAAGTTTCTCAATTGACGTCAGTCACGTGAAAATGAGGTAATTTTCTTTCGGAATCCCAACCAACGGTTTCATGTCATCATGTGTCCTCCTTTTTTTTCTGCCAAGTAGCATTCCTCACCTCCTGTCCTCAACTCTCCCTTTTTTTCTGGTCGTGAATGAATTGCCCGGAAATATGTCATGAGAGGGACGATGCGATGTATTGTCGTCGTGATGGATCGATGTAAATTGCAATAACACCGAAAGAATTTCCATCAGATCCTAGCGAATGGAGCATTCTTGAAACCAAGAGTGTGAAGCTTATACCCATGATACCCATATGTAACCAATAGTCTACACATTTAAAGAAGGATTTAGAGCTTTTAATATTCCGAAAGGGAATTTAAAAAATATATATATCACAATTTTTATTTATTTTGAATTTATTTTTTATTTGGTCATTATAAATTTAAAAAAAAAATTGGCATCACTGTTGCATAGTGATCTTTAAAGGAATCATAAATATTTAATAGGTAGAAAATTAAAATATTCTTGGCAAAGAAAAAAATGAGAAGTTATAAACCATTTTGGTATTTTTGTTCAAAATGATTTTTGTTCATTAGAGTGTTTTACTAACCAGAATGGAATATTTTATTGACCACAATCAGGGTTTTACTATCCTGTATTATTCCTTTAATAGACAAAAGTAGTTATATTTTATTAAATGATACTATCTAAGAAGAATTGTGACCGAGCGTCTCAGCTTTGTGAAATGCACAAATTCGCGACTTTCAAAGTTATACCCCAAGAATAGATTTGAAAGATTCCGGTGATCACTAGTGAGATTTTTCTTCACCTCAAGACTAGAACACCTTTATAATTTTGCCCAGAGCTTTTGATCCAGTTATGGACCTTCCTCAGCGGCTGCAATGGTTATTTCATTTTATTAACAATTATTTTACACAAGGTCGTTTTTTGGACAATTTCAAATTTACTCACTCGAATAAAACTATGTTTTTGTGGTTTCTTTAGGATTCATTATTTTTATGGGAAATAGGAAAAAACATCACTAACCGTGTAAACAGACGGAATTCCCACGGGAATTCCCATGAGATTTTCCATTCCGGATGGGAATTCCGGATGGAAATTCCCATATTGAACTGTCAAATTTTTACCATCCGCTCTATGCGCCTCTGGTGGACTTCAAGCGCAACACAAAAATGCTCCGAAGATTTGAATTTCAAATTTTGTTTTTTCCGAATATAAATAACGGAATGTGTATTTAGAAGATATTTTACGTACTTTATTTTTATTAAAGTGGCTTTATTATACCACAAGGATATTAGTAATATTATCTATTAATACATTTCATGGAAAATCTTTTAAAATTTCTCGAAAAATGATTAGAAATGTTGTTATAGCGTAAATATCTTGTCGAAAACCCCCAATTAAAGTGGAAAAATCAACGACAGGCTTTGGATATCTTTGCTGATAGGACCTATTGATTAATTATCGTTTAATTGTAGTGCTGATAATTTAAAATTTTATAAAGTGTTAGAAGAAAATGTATCAAGTGTCCCTGGGTGACCAAGCAGTCAATTCATTCGGAACAGAGATGTTTACAAAAATTAGTTAATTGTATAATAATTGAATACAAATTGTTTTAAAAAACAAGAAGACTGTAAAATATTTTAAAATTTTATTTCCAAAAAAAAAGTAAACAATAAAAAATATTGAAGTAATATTTTATATCCGAAAAGGCAGTTTATATGGTTTCTGGCTATAATTTTCATCAGTGAACTTCGATAGTTCTTACTATTCTTTGTATTTCCTTATCTACATTATTATATTCTTTACATTTTTTAATAATGGGATTTATTGAAAAAGATAAATTTTGAATCTGCCTTTCCAATCATTTAAACCTCTTCTGAAATGTTATTGATGAATATTTAATTTAATCCAGAAACACTAATCCTTTCAAAATTATTATAGTATTATTATTCGATTTCAAATTTGCTTTTAAAATCAATGTTTTGATCACTACAGGAGATTTTACATGTTTTTTCATATATTATTTGCTTAAAAACACTCCAAATTAAATTTTCGGAATTCTCCGGAAGCAAAAAGCTATCTCGAGCGAGATAGCTTTTTTCCATTTTAGAAACTTGAATATTTCACCCTCCAACGGAAAATTTCCATTTGAAATTCAAAATATTTCAAGACATTCGGGCAGTTTCGTGCACTTTTGCAGAGGGCGCTTGTATAGCAAATTTACCATTTGCTCGTGGGAATTCCCGTGGAAATTCCGTCTGTTTACACGGTAACAGGAAAATCAGCTGGGAAGGTTTGTATGGGATTCAAATATTTACAATCTTTTGAATTATAAAAACTTTTAAAAAATTAAAAAAAAACTTTTAATAAAATTAAATAACCCTTGTAGTCACTGAAGAAGGTCCATATCCGGACCGAAAGCTCTGGGCAAGATTAAAAAGTTGTTTTAGTCTTGAGGTGAAGAAAAATCTCACTGGTGATCACAGGAATCTTTGAAATCAACTCATTGTACCAGTTCCTTACCCATAACCCCAAGAATAGTTCGCCCAGGTCGAATTAAATTATTATTTGTCTAGTCTAGATCTAATGTACATATTAACGTCCGTCGTTGAAGCGGAGTAACTAATAGACAAGACAATTATGATCTATCCTCAAAAGGTTTTCTTTAATTTTATTGTTTTCAAGTTTACCGAGTTTCACAATTTACTGTCAAGTGCGCTAATCTGGGCGCATCGCCATGTCGATCGTTTATGACTACGCTAACTAGATAATCGACTTAAAATAATATTTTTATTTTTATTTCCGTAATATAGTCACTATAGTAACACAATATAACTATTCAACTTTCAGAAAAAAAAAACAAAATGATATTTTTATCTATTAAATAAGTTTTCAATAAATAAATTCATTCAATAAATTTTCACATTAAATGTTAAATGAAATAATCCATTAAAACTTTTAAAAATGTAATAAAAATTTATTTTCTCGTTTTAATATGCTTATAAATTAAGTGATCCAATTAAAATACCATTTGATCCAATTAGCAAAGAGGCGATCCACTTAGTAAATACTAACTTATTTCAGCATTATCATTATTTTATAAAATTTCTTAATTATTTTATTAATTTATTTTATAAATTAATTATTTTATAAATTTTCTTAATTATTGTTGATATTTTTATTGTATTATGTTTCTGAAGGATACGGTGAATAATTCAATGGATTTAGAAGAAGTAAAAAATAATTTCATCAGTCCAAAAACAAGCATTTAAGTAGAACTCTACGGACAACGATCCGGTTACTACACCTTACTATACTTCAAAATTTTCACAAAATCGTTTGATATCGAATGGTGGTAAATTTGAGGGGCCGGTGGTGTTGCGCCCTAGCTTTAAAAATGAAATTACGAACTTATGTTGGCTATTATACGGTTGTGGTAACTCATAAAAGATGTTATAAAGATTCTCAACATTTCTCAAATAAAAAGCATTTTATATTTAGACAAAAATATAGGAAACAAATTAAAGAAATTCTCAATTAATTTGTGAATTTTTGTTGTTTTACGGAAAAGCGATATTTTTTAATTAAAAATTCAATATATTATTACCTCTTCGAACGGTTGAGTTATTGTTATCAGATTCCTTTTGTAGTAAGAATTCAAGCAATAAAAACTCCTAGTTATTTTTATAGATTTTTTTTTATTTTATTATTTTTCACACTCATTATGACACACAATCCTTTTAAATTATTTACAATTTAATTAAAAACTGGTCACGCTTTCTTTCCCATTCTTTCATTATATTTCAATAATAAAACTAGTTAACACTTAGAAACTAAATAACAGAATAATTAACAATAACAATATTTTATAAAGGATATTTCTTTCAATGGAATGTGTTGAATTCGTTGAATTTTCCTGGAATTATTCTGCAAATTCTTGCTATTCGACACAATGAATATTGCGCCTTTAAAATACTTTTTTTTCTAAGTAATTTTCTCAAAATATTTCCATTATGAGAATTTCTTGTTGGAATTGTGAATGGAGACGCCTGGTGAAAGCTCTGACCGTTGCAATTATATGTGTTAAACTTATATCTTAATTAGAAAATTACCTTAATTAGAGTGAAAAAAACGAAAACTAAAGAAAAAATGACACAACACGCGATAAGAAAATGCAAGAAAGACATAAATGAATTTAAATTTATGTGTGAGAAGAAGGAAAGACAAGGACTTTATGAATGAAAATGTCAAAAATTCTAACTGAATCAACTGAATGGTAACAAATTAAGATGAAAAATATCAATAACAAATTTAACGAGAAATCTTTAACAGATGACAGTAAAAAAGGCACAGATTGAATAAAAACAAGAAAAGTGATTTTAACATTGGAAACATCAACAAGTTTGTGTTAAAAAAAAATCAACAGAAAGATAACGAATTTAACAGAGCAGTAATTTTGAATGTGAACGGAAAATATCAAAATATTCTGCAAATTTGCATACTTGTGAAAGTGGACAAACAAATAAAAAAAAACAGACACAAAATGAAAAATTCTGGAAAATTAACATGAAGACAAACAAGAAACTTAAAAAGGAGAAAAACACATAAAAGAAAGAGAAAAACAGTCAATAACTCACTTAATTCTTTGTCTATTTAGTTGAAATTGCGCGGAATTAATTTGGAGTATAACAAGTAACAGTCACAAATATTAAGGCGTAATTTCAACTGAATTGAGAACAGAATTAATAACAAAGTTCTTTTTAACGAAGAAATCAACACAGAATTTCAAACAAATTGAAAAATCAATAAGAAAATTCACACAAAAAAACTTAACAATTGACGAAATTCACAAATTTAGAAATTCACCAAGTGAAATGTGTCAATTTAGAGTTAGTCAAACAAATTAATTCATACTGTGCCAAAAAGGAGATAAATAAACATTAAGGTGCCGAAAGAACTGTGATAAACAAGAAACTTTAACGAGATAACTGAAGATAGAAAAACAAGAAAAACATTGGAGTAATTCTTAGTTTCAACAATAAAACAATATAACTAATTGTAAATAAAATGAAATGGAATTCCTTGCTTTCCTCTTCTCATACAGCTACACCCAGAGAAATACTGTGATTCTCGGTGATACAATAGAAGTTGTATTTGTTAAATATTTCTTGAAAAGTATTAAAGAATTTCCATAATAAAATTTTGAAATAAATTATTTAAATTTAACCATATTGGATTAAAACATCATATTTCAAACTTTAGGGTAAGTGTACCGAATTTCATCACCGTCGCTTCCAAGTGCTAGTATTAAGTTTGAAATGTAATATTTTTAAAACAAATTTATATTTTTGTTTCTTCCTTTTAAGGAGTTTTGCTTAACATCGTCTTTGTTATTTATAAAATCATTCTTAATACATTTTAAAATGATAAATATGCAGACATAGCTTTGCGTAATATTTCGGCCACATAGATCCTTGCACTTCTAGAACTCATCTAAACTCGTTTTCAAATTAAATCGATCGTCGAAGCGACAGTTTTTTTTTGAACCATCTATAAAATATGCAAAAGATAAAAAAATCATGAAAATTTGAGGAAAAAGAGAAATGGCCGAAATTGCAAGCTGTCCGAAGTTTTGTACAATTACCCTATAACGTGGTTTAAATTAACACATGTTATTTCTATGCTGTATACTCATATTAATTTCACATTTCGCAGCAGTACTCTCTGAGTGTAAAACGACTTCTTTCAGAATAATATTGCTTAAACAATAAAAAAAAGTGTCTGGGAAAGAAATAAAGTTGAAAAATATAAAAGTAGAATTAACACAAAAATTGCAAATAGTCAATGAAAAAAAGTAATAGATAAAATTAAAGTTATCGCAGAAATAATAACAAAAGAAAAGTTACACACGAAACATAATATTATAGGAAAAGTTGGCACAAAACTTTCAAATCCACAAGAGCTTTTCTGCTTTCGTCCCTTGTGTTTTTTTCCTCCGATTCGATGAAAAGCACTAAAAACTCGGTAGATTCAGGTCACGCTCCTCGGACACAATTATGAAATGTTATTTCTCCATCGAATCCCCTTCTCTGTTATCCTCTGTAGTACTTTTTTTATGTCTCACAAAGCCTCTCAACCATGTCTCCCATAAGAAGATTTTTCTGTTGTTCAATGTTGCGCCTTACACAAATTTTTCAGCATGACTTCTCAAAAACTTTTGACTACTGAAAGTGTCGTTCACTCTTATATCTTCTACAAGTCAATTACAATTTTTCCTGCCTTGAAAAAATCCAAACTCTATCGTTTCCCGACTTGCACTCAGTGAATTCTTCGATGGTGGGATTTTTTAAGGAAGCTCTGCACGTATCTGCAGAAATGTCTCCTACTCGTACTTCTTGGTTGTGCTTTTGAGCTTTTTCTTGTGCAAGACCAATTCCACTTGGAATGTGTAGGTCATTATGGTCCCCAGGAGCTCTCTTCTATAATTGCCCCAAGCGGGAAAAATAGAGACAACAGGGATGGTGTCCTTATCCTCCTACATCCGCTAAAATCTCCTCAACGCTGTTCCCCATACAAATGACACCAATTCATCACGCTGGGGTGGATGTGCAAATTCATTTTGATACCAGCGATGATACCGCAATGCGGTTTATCCTATGTATGAATTTATCCTACGCTTCACCTTCATTGCTATGATATTTTGGAGGATTTTTGAAAAAGGTTGTCGATCCCTCTAACGTGTCTCTTCGCAGCGAAATAGAATTATTGGGAAACCCCAAAGTGATTTTCGGATGATAGAAGCAATATAACAATTCCTCCTCAGTTTGTGCAATTGGAGCACAAAAAACATTCCAAATCCTCTTAAATTTTGCTGCAAATACAAATAAAACAAGGATATTTTATAGCTAAATACGTAGATCACTTTATTTGTAATTTAAATAGAGAAAATATAGAAAGGATATTTTATTCATCTTGGAGTATAGTATTCTATACCTAATACAAACGAAACAATAAAGCAGCAATAGCGGAAACTGGGAACCACCGAACAGGAGGTAGCACCGAATTAGATATAACACTTAAGAGGAAGAGACCTCTATAAATCCATAGGGATACTTGTCCTTCTATGAAAATGTTCGTCATAGTCCACGTAGTTTAGAAGTAAAAATCAGTGTTCGGTTCTACCCTATGTTCGATGGTGCCCCAGTGTCCCCTACTGAAGATGGAATATTCGTAATTTAAACATAGCTCCTTAAAGATTAGTAGATGATAAAATGTAAATTAAAGAGAATAACATAATTGCAAAATAAAAAAAATATATATTTAAGGAACAGTGGCTGAGGCATTATCAAACAGCTTAACGGTCCCTGAATTTAAATTCCTTAAATTAAACTACCATAAAACCATGTATTTATATATAGCGTAACTACATGAGATAAGAATTCGTCTATGAAAATTCTAATCCAGAATGATAATGATGAAAAATATTATTAAAATCGACGCAACGTCAAATTTTCAGCAAAGTGATAAAGCTTCATTAAATAAATCTCTGCCTCTAGGGAAAGACTTATAGGCCCTGCACACACTCTGGTTTCAAACATTTTACACTTTTAACAAATTTCTTTAATGAACCTCTAGGGGAATTTTGTAGCGCTCTGGCAATGTCATATGGCAAATTGCGTTCGAATCTCAGGTGAGCTTTTTCGAAAATGTGATTCTATAGCCGTAGCATTGCCATTTCAGCTCACGTGGCATTGTCAGAAGTCACATATTTGAGATTTCTGGTAAATCAAATGACAATGAATTTTATTAAACAAATCAACCAAAACGAACTGTATTTGCAGAATATCACTAAAAGAGATTTTATTAAAAAATCAATGATTTGAATTTTCGAACTCATGTGATATGAGAACAAAAGCTCGAGTGGTATTGCCAGATTTCGAACTCACGTGTGACAATGCCACAAAAATTACAGAATTCCTCTACTGACCTAATTTTCTCAGTAAATGTGTGACATTAGACAAGCGTAAAATATATTGCCATAGACAGGTCAGATTCATTAAAGATTTATAAGAAAAATTTAAAGTGTACGAAGGCCGAGTGTGTGCGAAGACTAAAAGCCTTCCCCTATACTGTCGGGATCACTGGTAAAAATAAAAGGATCAAAGTAATTCAAATTTGATCCTTTTGCGAAGGATTTATCGAATTTTGCAAGAAAGAAGAGATAAAACTTTCAGACTTTGAATGCACACATTTATCATAATAGAACATGTTAATTTGATCCTTCCCTTGCAAATGGATCAAATTTGGATCAATTTGATCCTTGTATTTTTACCAGTGATATTTTTTCCTTTTTTGTCTATTTCGTTGAAAGACTGAAGTCAAAATAAAATCACTTCCCCCACAGTAAAATATTTTCAGCTACTTTCCATAACTTTCATTGTAAATTTTACATAAACATGTAATCGTGTGTACTGATACACATTTGTGTAATTTGTACACATTTTGTCTGAAAACTGTGTAATTTTACACGAAATATGTAAGAAAATGAACAAAAATGTGTAATAGTTCGCAGTTGGTTACACAGTTTACCATTGCATAAAATTTAAGTTACACATTTTCAGATTATGCGTTTTGTTGAAATACATTATCTGAGTAACTTTACAAGAATAATCGTAGTAAAAAAACAAACCAACGATTATCCTTGTAATGTTTTTTTTACTGTTTGGTATATCAATTGCGTAGAAACAAACTAACCAAATTCGTTTAGTTGACGATATGGATAAAAATCAAGAAATAATTTCCAATGATTTACTTTAACATTAAAAGGTTGGGCAGGAATTGTGGAAGGGAAACCATGACCTGTTTGTAGAAAAGTCATTGACTGTGCTATATCGTACCAATATGTTACTTCTAAAATAAATTTCAAAATCGTTCTTATTGTTTTTCGATCTCTGTGAAGAAGTTCCAAAAATTATGTTATTTTAGAGTTCTTTGTTTGGGCAAGACCTTTCAGTTGGCTTCTCAAAGATTAAATTCCGACTATTAGAACCGAAACTATTATCATTCTAAGATTTTTTTTAAACGTTTCATGTTTCGGTTTTTATGAAATAAGCACTAAATTTTCATGGCTGTGAATCAACTTTTATCGTGATAAAATTATGTGTGAAAATTTTGTATGATTTTAAAATATAATTTAACCTCTTGTAAGACCGTTTGGGTCACAGGACCGGTGACCCAAAAACAAGGCCATCCAAAATTTTGTTCTATTCTAAAAAGTCAGAAAACATGATTTTTTTCTGATCCTCAATTTTTGACCCTCAGGTCCTTAACCCTTTATGGACGAGTGGGACACCCGTGTCCAAAAAAAAATTAACTATAGAAAATCATTTTGTCCTCTAAATAGGCTGAAAAATGGTTTTTTTTTTTTTTTTGGAACACCGGTGTCCCATTCGTCCCTATAGAGTTACGTGGTTTTTTAAGGAATTGATAAATGGATAAAATCAGATTCTCAAAAGTATGAATACCGTAGATGCGAGTGACTTTGCATCCTTTCATTTTGTAAACTTTTCTTAAATTATATCCGTTAAGTATACCCTATTTGTTGAAGGGATCGTTCTCTGAAATGGTTTGCCTCGCGAGCGGAAGAGAAAGCTTATTCTTATATTTGTGGCTGCCACGCATTCTTCGTGTTCCACATGAGCTGTTCTTGAAGTTAATTGTTTTTTGTATTTCTTTTGTACAGAAATGAATTATTAATAAATTGAATTGAATTGAATTGAAAGTATGGTATGAAGATCTTCGATCCCTAAGTGCTAGAATTAAAGAAAAGCTTACGAAAAGGGTGCAAAATCACCTGCATCTACGATAGGTCCTTGTATACTATACGTGTCCCGGAAATGCATGCTCTCCCTTTTCACTTTTAAATGCTAGAATATTTAGTGAAAGGAGAATGGTCAAAACTATATGGGCGCTGGTCCCGGAATCGCCACAAACGAGAGTAGGCGCATTTTGTAGGTACTGATATAAGATTGAAAAATTGCCGGGACCCAGG
The DNA here is from genome assembly GCF_024763615.1 of Phlebotomus papatasi. Taxonomy (NCBI): domain Eukaryota; kingdom Metazoa; phylum Arthropoda; class Insecta; order Diptera; family Psychodidae; genus Phlebotomus; species Phlebotomus papatasi. The sequence continues at coordinate 94,194,177 of NC_077223.1, forward strand.
ACGATAAACGCTGGGAGTCCTTCTAAAATGGCCTTCATCCTTCCGAAAAATCGCTGTTTTGACAACGAATTACACAAAAACTGCTGAAGTGATCTTGATGAAATTCGGTATAGGGTCACTGCATGACTTAAAGTTTTTAACCATGCATATCACCCCCTCCCCCCACACTCCATTCTGATAGCCCGCATACAAAATGGGGGCACTTTACCTTATAACTCCTTTCTAAGACGATGTAGAAAGCTGATATTCAACAAGGGAACAAAGCTTAGGGAAGACTTTTAAACCATGTATAATATCTCCCTCCTCTGTCCCCCTTTCTGGTAGCCCTCATACAAAATGAGAGCATTTCACCTTATAACTCCTTTCTGAGAAAAGATAGGAAGTTGAAATACAGCATGGGAACAAGGCTTAAAGAAGACTTTTTAACCATACTGACCAAACTCTTCCTCCATCACCCCTTCTGGTAGCCCCCATACAAAATAAGACTATTTGACTTTATAACTCCTTTCTAAAAGGAGGCAGAAAGCTGTAATTCGACTAGATGTCTATAAATGCATATAAAATCTAGAAAATTATTGTTAACGTTATTAGTTATTCATTTTTTTCATTCTTTTACAAACAACTACTTCTTCTCAGAAAGGAGGTCAAAATGCTCTCATTTTGTATAGGATTACTAGATGGAGTGCTGGAGGAGCGGGTTAACTCTTTCGCGTCTTTAGGGTCATATATGACCCGGGGAAAAAAGTTTCTTTTTGGCTATTTACATTAATTGAAATCTAACTGGAGTCTTGAGAAAATGAGCCAAGAATCTTACATCCTTCTATTATGATGTCGTGCACGAACAGATAGATTTCAATTAATGTAAATACCCAAAAAAAACTTTTTTCCCCGAGTCATGACATTACCCTAAAGACGCGAAAGAGTTAACATGCATGGTTGAAAAGTCTTCCATAAGCTTTGTTCCCTTGTTGAATATCAGCTCTCTACATCGTCTTAGAAAGGAGTTATAAGGTAAAGTGACCCCATTTTGTATGGGGGCTATCAGAATGGAGGGTGGGGGGAGGGGGTGATATGCATGGATAAAAACTTTAAGTCATGCAGTGACCCTATACCGAATTTCATCAAGATCACTTTAGCAGTTTTTGTGTAATTCGTTGTCAAAACAGCGATTTTTCGGAAGGATGAAGGCCATTTTACAAGGACTCCCAGCGTTTATCGTCCTGGGTCCCGGCATTTTTCTCAACCTTATATCAATATCTTCAAAATGCGTCTACTCTAATGTTTGTATGAAGATGAACCAGCGCCCATATACTTTTGATCATTCTTCATAATTGAAAAAAATAGTTTTTATGCTCTAGAACTGTTCCTCCATGGTTTAGAACATTGATCCCAGAACAAAAGTTGTTACCTATACTAATGTCTATCCAATGACATAGGTCCCGTTCGTGGCGATTCCGGGACCGGATTTGACCATTCTCCTTTGGTAACTATTATATTTATATAAATATAATATATTCATTATTTTTCAATACTCAATAGGTCAAAAGGACTTTACTCGGTTAAAGGCACAAACACTAACATATTCTACATCTTCCAACATCCAAGTAAAGTCCAGAAATTGCTGTTTGGCGTGACGGAAACCACAACAAAAACTTCAAGAATGTAACGAGCATTTATAATGCAAGAAAGTCCTAATGTCGAAGAAACTCAATCTTGGTTTAGAAAGGAAATAATACTATTAAGTGGCAGAAATACGTAATTTAAAATATAAAGCTTAGGAAATGATTTATAGCCGTCAGAATATATTTCTCAATAGTTTCTCCAACTAGTTTTTAATGTTTTTCTTTTCTCAACAATATCCCTCTTCAAGAATTTCCATTTTTCCATTTCACCTGTCAAATGCACAAGACTTAGAATGGAGAAATTGTATGTGTTTGGAAAAGTAGGAAATGTACCTGCAAACATTTCAGGTGCAGCTGATATTCGTCAGGAAGCAGATGTTGTCTTTAGTGAAAGGAAACAAACACCATCTTCCAATGCATCAACTCTACCCAATTTATCTATTCTATACCTTTGCTCTACGGTAAACTTATTTTTCTCAGACCATTCCCACGAGCCATATGGTGAGCACCGTGAGCTCTATCGGTGTTTTTAATTCATTCTTGATTGTGCTATTCTTCCATCTCACTCCCATTTGGTCTGAATCAATATAAAATAGAATTGAAAAAAAAATCGAAACCTTTCTTGAGGATGTAGGATTTCGAGAACACAGTAATTTATCCATCTTAATTTGTTCCTAATTCCCATGTCAATTTGTTTCACTCTCAAATTAGGGGAATTCCTCCGAGGCTTTATAAAAGTTTTAAAAGATCTTTGGGGCATTTAGAAAATGTCCAAACTTTGGTATAACAATGAAATGTTCAATGTGCAGATTTGGGTGCGGTGTAAGAAAATTTATGAATAAAGAATGTTTGGTTTGGGCAAAGCTTAAGATGACATGGTATAATGCAAAAGTCATGTTGGTTCATTCTAAAAGGAGTGAACTGCACTTCGCGAGATGATCGAACTTATATTTTTCTAAGGGCACGCTAGGATGAGTCCTTTTAAGATTTGTTTTACAATATAATTCTCTGGGACGGATAAAGTGGTTTTTAATTTTAGGATAATTTTTTTGGTAGATCTTCTCTTAGGAGCTAAGTTGATTCCAATCGTTCCGGATATTAATTCATGGAAAACTTCTTATTAAACCAGAATTAAACAGAAATGTGAATAGATAGCAAAAAACTATACGATTTTCGTAGAGTTTTTTGCTCACCGTTTATCGCATTTTCTTTTTATTTCTTCAATTTTCTTATATTATTTTCATCTAGTGGTTCAGAGTATGATGATAAGATAATACAGTAATTGAGAATTTGGGTAAGAATTGCAATGAAAATCCGTAAACTAATGTAATACGGTGAGGCTTTTACGGTAACGGTGAACATTTTACTGTCAATGTGATTCTGTCCTTATACTGAATTGAATTTTATTACAATTATCGTTTTAAATTGCAACACCCATGTAGCCATCGCCGTATTCCCGTAAATGGCAACCCCCAGGACTAAAGAACGGAAAATTTCGTTCGTCGGTCGGTTGTAAGATAACAATGTACGTAGATGATGTGAAAGAACCAGTCAGAATCTCTTGATTGTTCAGAATGGGAATCCAAATCTTACTTAAACACCGGATCGGAAAATTTTGAATCCTAGACTTGCAATTATTTTTGCAATGTGCACTTAAATCTGGAATTTTCGATTTTTAGAATTCGACCAATAGGGTGGAATAACCACTTATCGCCACTTTTAGAAAAAAGTGAAATTAATTGTATTATAACTTTTGACCCCTTATTATCAGATAACTCAAATTTAACACAAAGCTACTTAGATATATTGGCTCTACATTCGTCAAAATAATTGTTCTACAATTTAACACGGGAGTATCTAAAAAACTGATTTTTATTAACAATGCAAAAATAACCACTTCGCCGCCACTTTTTGCTACTTTTCGTCAGTTCTGTAACCACTTCTCGCCACCACTTGGAAACGTTCAAACTCGCTTATTTTGAGCAATAATATGCAAAGAATACATTCAGTATTTCTTTTTCCTCGTGATCACTTTATTATTATTCTTATTAAATGATTTTTCTTCACTTTTATTTGAGAAATCAAATTATTAGACTATTGCAGAAAGTAAACAAGAATCTATGAAGTGAAGTTAGCGTCGCCTATTGAAAAGCTATGGCGACAGGTGGTGAATCAATTTTAGAATATTACCACTTTCCGCCATGGCTCATTTTTACATAAAATAATATAAAAAGAAATATTACCTAACTAAATACAAATTTTATGTATTCGCCGAATGTAATTAAATGTTCAATAGGCAAATTATTTATTCAAAAATTATATTTTGCTCGATAAAAGTTTCATGACACGATTTATGAAAGTAGCGAGAAGTGGGGCACTGACGAGAAGTGGTGATTCCACCCTATAATCTATAATGTATTATACTCTCTTGAGTTTTTTGTTACAACAAACTAAGTAGAAATTATACGTAGAAAGAAAATTCAATTATAAAGCAAAATATTTGTTCATTAATTTTAAATTTTATCAACCTAAACGTTTTTGGGCGGATATTCATTTCAAAGATAGGAAATTCGATATCGATCCCTCAGAATATAATCCGAACAACTCGATTTTTTGCAAAATTCGTTTTCTTGCTTTTCGAGTACTACTTGACACCCTTTACCTTCCCCGTGAAAAGTTAATTATTCCCAAAGTTATATGGGTTCCAAATCTTAAAAATCCTATGATCAGCACGTAAAATCTCAGCTTTAAATCGCTCTCCCGAAAAGTTGGCCATTCTCGAGTTGTTCAGTTTATATTCTGAGGGATCGATATGGGAATTAATCTATCATGTCATGTTTGGGAAATAACTCAAATATCTCTTATTAACTAATTTTAGGCGACAAGATGATTTAAATACATTTTACAATGCAACCATGAATATAGTGTTACAAGTTGGGCAATTCGCCGGTACAAGTTGGACATGGCTTTTTTCTTGATAAATATAGTACAAAATTTGTTTTTAAGCACAAGGAACCAAATTATACGAAAAGCATTAAACATATAGGGGGAAGTGGGGCACTTTGAATTGGGGTACTTTTGAAACTGGTATTTTTTCTCCTATTTTGAAAATAAATTGATGTTCATATAATGCAATTTAGCTTCATATTTGGCTTATCGAACCTGAATGATAGCATAGTAAAGTCTAATTTCACTAAAAAATAGGTAAAAACCCAAGAAGCAAAATGGCTGCCTTATAGAACCAAGTATTAAACAAGTCTTTTAGTGCACTTTTAAAAGACTTAAAGTCAGAATTTTCCGTAGGAATTCCTATAGGAGCTCTTAAGATCCTTAAGAGTGCGCCACTTTACTTATAGTAATCTCAATGATGGGACCAAGAGCGTTATAAGCAAATAATAAGATTTTTGGTTCTATAGTGCCTTACTTAAAGAATTCTACAACACTATATTAAGAAAAAATTGTTTCTTGGGAAAGGCCATATTTCAATGGTACCCCATTTCAAAGGTGCCCCACTTCCCCCTGCAAATAAAAATGAAGTACTAAATTTATCAAGAAAAAAGCCCTGTCGAAATTGTACCATTCATTGTCCAACTTGTACCACTTTACCCTACTCAATTTTTTTTAATTTATTTGATTTTCTTTAAACTTATTTACTAATCAAGTATGATTAAAATTCAATTTTGAATAAAATAGAATAAAATTCAATTCAAAGATTTGTAATTAACGCACCTCTGACTTTAGACGAATAGCACGTTTTGCAGAAATTGAAATTTTAATACTGGTATAGGTACTATTTTTGACCCCCCAATAGGGGGATCTAAACTAACTCTCACTTCACTGATGTTCACTACTTGAATGTTTCACTTGCACTGTGGTGAAATCCTTATCCAACGGTTACTTTTATACCCTCGGTCAGAATCAGAGATCATGATCTCTTTCCTTCTTCTGACCCTCTCTGTTTTGTGCTGGTAGATTGTACAATTATAGTGGCGCGGGAAAGAATGATTTGGTGTTCTCACACGGTTTTTCAACCCCTCCCATGATCTTTGGCTTAAATTCAAAACCCATGTCTTATTGTGCAAGATGCCACTAATTCCAGATGAGATTTCTCTCGACAGCCTTGTTCGTATTCCAAAACACAAGGAAAAAAGCAAAAAGGGGTGCAAAGATGTGTAGGTATGTAGGAATGGAAACCCGTTCGCATTCATTGAGAAATCCCTGAAGGAAAGGGTCGCACCATGTGAATTTATTTATTCGCATTCCCACGAGAAAGTAAACCATTGGAGGTAGGGGTAGTAATAGTATGTTGGGATGATGCCTTAAGAATTCCTTGTGCGTCACTATAGTGCAAAGTGAAGGATGAGGACGAGGATTGATTGCAGATGTCGCGTATTAGATGGAAAATCCTTCTTTCCCAATACTCTGTCAATAGATTTGTTTCCCCTTCGGCTGGTGATACTTCTTGCCAAAGGGAAATTTTTCACGACGATGCCCCACGAAAGGAATCTCAAATAGTCTCCATCTTCTCTCACCTCCCTGTAAATCCCTCATGATGAGAATACAGGGCGAAAATTATGCGATATATTTTTTTAAGTCAAATTCTTTTTTTTTTATTTCTCTGAATTCCAATTTTAGGGAGTACGGCATCTTGTTGTCGACTCTGGGAAAAAGGTCAGTCATTTGAAGAAATTATTGCCATAGTTAAAGTACTTATAAAGTATTTGAATATAAGGTACTTATAAAATGAATTGCTCATTAAAATATATTGCTCTCGCTTTGTGTATGAGCGATAAAAATTTAACAATGCACATTTTGTGCTATTTAATTTATTACATAAATTAATAGAAAAATTTTCACTAAGTAATTAAATATGTGTGAATTGTTATTAAACTGCATAGGGAGAAAAGGGGCACTCTTAAAATTGAGGCAGCTTCGAAATTGGGATTTTTCTCCTATTTTTAAATGGAATTGAGCCATATCATAATATGATTTGGCTCCACAAACAGATCGAGAAGCTAAATTAGGGTAAAGTGTTACAAGTTGGACATAGTGTTACAAGTTGGACAATTCGCCGGTATAAGTTGGACATGGCTTTTTTCTTGATAAATACAGTACAAAATTTGTTTTCAAGCGCAAGGAACCAAATTATAAAATTAAAGCATTAAAAATATACAAATAAAAGTGAAGTACTAAATTTATCAAGAAAACAAGAAAAAAAAACCCTTTCCAAATTGAACCATTGTCCAACTTGTACCATTGCATTGTCCAACTTGTACCACTTTACCCTACATTATGATATGGCTCAGTTCCATTTAAAAAATAGGGGAAAAATCTCAGTTTCAAAGCTGCCCCAATTTCAAAGGTGCCCAATTTTCCCTTAGTAATCAACAATTTAATATTTCTGTTTGAGTAATAATCCTATTAATTAGTGTTTAGGTCCAGTAAATTGCGAAATTAATGATATTTTAATTTTATAACCGATTTTATATCTCTACTAGTAAAGTTTAAAAGATTTTCCACATTTGATATTCAGTAGAAATAAAGATATTTAAAAAAAAATGGAACCATGTAGGCAGTAGTGTTTTATCTAATTTCAGAACACATGAAAAAATGGGTGTGATATGTAAGAATCACACATAACAACATTTTTTACCAATGATAAATCTTAAAAGTCAAAACAGATTTTCTCTCTTTAGATAAGTGTTTGATTTCTTATTTAACCTCAACATTTTGACTTCAAAAACATTAAAGAAAGTGTAGTTATTAAAAATCCATACAAAGTACAAAAGAAAGAATACAGAAATTTGAATAAGGATGAGATAAAAGGACAACATTTCCTCTATATTACCTTTTACAAAATATATGAAAACACTTTTTTGTAGATCCAGTTATTACACTTTTTCAATGTTCATTTAAATATTAATATGACTCACCCTTTGCCTACTTCATACACACTCTTATGGCTTTTATGCTCTTTCTTTCCATTTCCTTCGGGATTCACATCTACGTTATATATTCAAAATATCACAACAATGAAAAAAAAATCGGGAATATTCATTTAATGGCATTGGAAGTGATGGAAAAAAGCGAGAAAAATTCTTTATGCAAACAACAATGAGGTAAAAAATTATTATTTTACTTGCGTTTCTCTTCCTTTGGCAAACTTCTAATTTCATTTTATGGCACAGTCATTGTGAATGTTATGTATTTTCTCCATCCCTCGAATATGCTTAATTCCTTTGGAATGGTGTTACGAAAGTCGAGAGGATTTTTTCTGCTGAGTTCACACGGTCCGTTTGCAATACCTTGAGTATACATGAACACAGTGTAAATCAATGATAAGCATGTTTGTATTTGTAGGATTTGTGATTCTTAATGGCTGCGGCACACCTTCTAGATCAGAAAAATTTCATGAAGTCGAAATTCGCATCCCTTTTTTTCCCAAAAGTATTGCATATGTCTATCTCACTCTTTCACACTCTTCTTCTTATTTTAAACATCATAACAAATTCAATTTAGCTCAGACATATATGAAGTGCGAGAGAGTAGGATAGATATAATGCAAAACTTTTAAGAAAGAAAGGGATGTGAATTTTGATTTAATGAAATTTTACTGATCTAAAAGGTGTGCAGGAGCCATAACAGTATAAATATATACAAAAATCGAAATTTAATTAGGAGTTTCATAAAAATCATGTACTAAAACACGTTTTTATTTTAATTATTCGAAAATATTAAAAATAATAAGTTATAATGGTACTACAATATTCCATAGGGGGAACTAGGCCTGCTCGTAAGCGAGTTTTTCAGGACATTCATTATTATATAGTCTTATAAGAATAGAGTTAGATGGCGTTATCAATACCATGCTCCGCGGAATAATTGACAGAAAAATTTAATAATTTAATACAGATTTAATTGACAGAAAAAATAATAAACTCCTAGTTTTTCAGGACATTCATTATTATATAGTCTTATAAGAATAGAGTTAGATGGCGTTATCAATACCATGCTCCGCGGAATAATTGACAGAAAAATTTAATAATTTAATACAGATTTAATTGACAGAAAAAATAATAAACTCCTTTTGGAATAGAGTGTCCAATACTACGATAAATCACTAAAATTTAGAATACAAGTAGAAGAACATGGCATAACGCAATACTGACATACATTTTCGACCAGAACTAGTTTAATGGCCTCTACACACTTGAAAAATTTATGTCCATATTGAAGCAAATTCCCTACGTGTGTAGGAAAAACTTTTCAATATGGATATAAATTTATTTAGTGTGTAGAGTCCATAACCCAGTTTAAATTGTTTTTTTTTTAATTAGAACTTATACAAAGGAACGTAGGGTAAGTGTGACAAATTCTGGCCAGCTCGCAATTCCGGCCACCTTTTCGTTCTTCGAATTTCCATGAATTCTTAGTTAGTAAATACTCTAGAGATTATACAATGCAAAAGAATAACAAAAATATGTAGCTTCGATAAACGAGATGGTCGAAATAGGACATCAAAGCTATGTCTCACGGATTACTATATTCCTGGATAGTAGGTAGACATTTTTATGTCCCATAGTAGTGCAAACAAAGTGAATAAAAGTACGAATAAAGACGTCGTACCCTTGCTTCTTGATATTCTCGAGACTGAAAATCACTTAAATCCTACATTTTCATTCCTCAGAATCAAATCGCATCATTCATGGGTGCACTTTTATTTGGTTTGTTTGCACTACTATGAGACACGAAAATCTCTACCTACTATCCAGGAATATAGTAATCCGTGTATGTCTACATTTTTATTCATTTTAAAATGTATTATGATTTTAGAGTAAATAAGGACAATAAACTGTCTACAAGGTTCAAAGCAACACTCCTTAAGAAGAAAGAATAAATAAATCAATTTGTATTAAAAATATTACATTTCAAACTTGAGACTTTGGTGCTTCCATGTAGGGTAAGTGTGCCAAATTTCGACATAGTCGCATGCAAGCGTCAAATTCTCAACTTTGAAATGTAATATTTTAAATACATATTGATTTTTTTATTCCTTCTTTTGAAAGAGTGTTGCTGGAAACCTTGTAAAGAGTTTACTGTCTTTATTTACAAATATAGACATAGTTTTGGTGCCCTATTTGGGCCACCTTCGTTCTCATAGTTCCTTGCCCTTCGGGAATTCTTCCAATATCTTTTTCACGTCATCTCGTTTGTCGAAGCTACATTTTTTATTATTCTTTTGCATTGTATAATCTCTAGATTACGTAAAATATAAAAGTTCATGGATATTCGAGGAACAAAAAAGGTGGCCGAAATTGCAAGCTGGCCGGAATTTGACACACTTACCTTAACTATGCCGAAATTTGGCACACTTACTCTATGACTGAAAGATTCTTGTTCATTGTTTTAAGGACTTTATGATTAAAGGTGTTATACTACCTATGCAAAATAAATATCCTGGGCATATAAGTTCAACAGGAAGTATCATTACGCTGTACTCTTACAATAGCTGTGGCTATTGCACAGCTACAAGAGGAAACCATTGAATTATTCAAGGCAAATACACACAGTAGGTGTGTCTTTGCAAAAATGAATTTTATTTAATCGGAAGTGCAATTTTCAAATACTCTCCACACTCAATTTGTTAAAAAGGGCATAAGAAGTGCCATGTAAAGTCCTTTTACCTCGCACATGATCGATATCACTATTCGCTAAGCCAAAACAAAAAATAAACGGAAAGTACCTCAACGTTAATTGTGACGTCACTGTAACATTGTGTATTCTATTTGATGGGAAATTGTGCTGAAACTTGCTGATGAGAACGAAGAGGAACAGGGTGATAGTTTAGAAAATCACGCGATATTTTGCATTTTATTGAAATGATTATGTTTCTAATAGTGAGAATTCGAATTATTGATGAAGATGGGAGTCATTTTCTCATGAAATACCTTCCAACACATAATTTAGAAAATGATACGGGTGTCGCGTGCAGGATTCCAAAGAGCTCATACAGCATTTGACGTGCTAAAATACGGGCCTCTTGTGGAAAAGGATCGCATGCCATGTGGGAGAGGGTGGTTGGTCAATTAATTTCCATTCAAATCACACAATTTCTGCCTAGACACGAGAAGGAAATTGGTGTGCAAAAGGGGCATGAGGAAACCACCCTGATGGGACTATTAAATTATTTAATAAACGGATATGGGCCTTTAAAAGTCGACAACGATTTACATAAATTACCAAATTAACTTCCTTCATACTCAGTCAGCCTTCACATTTATATTTCCTCTATTTTCTAATGAAAAAGTACTTTTTATATACATACTTATATAATGCTTGATATATACATATTTCCTTGATAAATCATGCAAATATAACTGCAGAAATTTTATCTTGAATCTACCTTTATTCACTTAAATTTAAACAAGATAGTTCTCTTTCATTTAAATACACTGAGATAAATTACTGAAAAAATGGAAAAAATATGTAATAAGGAAAGAAATATGGAGAATTCCTTAAGATTAAGTTAATATTTTTGCTGAATAATATGTAACGCAATTGTGTTCTAAATATTTGGACTGTTTCTTACTATCGGTTTCATATTTGCATTTTGAGAATCTGCCAGAAGATGATACAGTTACGATTTTTTCCATGGATTTATCTTCTTAGCGTGAACTTTTAATATTAGTACGCAAAAATATATTTTTCGCACTATAAAAATGATCAATGAGAACTTAAATTTAGTCACGATAAAAACTTTTGGAGACTGACCAAAATATTGGAACAAGTTTTCCTTGGAAGAAATTTTTCTGGAATCGATTTGCACATAGAAAAGATATTCTTTTTTTGTTCAAAAAAATTTTCTTTATAGTTTTGTTATGAAATGCAGTTACAGTTTTGTTAGAGTTTTCTTTTGAAACCGTTTTGATACAGTGGAATGTCTACAAATTTGAGTTGATTTCGTTTTATACCAATTTGTACAAATTTTTATACAAATCCTGAAATTTGGAACAGAATTTGTTGCACTCGGCTGTTTTGTTCCCACTGTCAGTAACAAATTGGTACATATTTTTTATAACAATATTATTCCTACATCAGCAACTTATTTGTTCCAAAAATTTTCAGTGTTCATGGACGAGGTAATTTTTGGAACGAAATTGTTACTCATATGGGGAATTTTTTTGGTCTCATTGTCGGAAACAAATCCGTGTAAGTGATTTCGTCTTACAGTCAAGGCCTATACTTCAGTCGAGATGGATTTCGGTGGCGAAAGTTCATAAGGACCATCAAATAAAAATCAACTTAAGCGTTTTATACAGACGCGTGCATGACGAAATCATATGCGAGTGGTGGCAGCAGGAGTGGAACGGAATCTCGAATTAAAAAAGTGAAACCATGTAGCATGAAAATTGCCACAGATTTGGCGTCCTCCTCGCTACGTTGGTGATGGGTGACTGAGTGTGAGAGGAGGATGGATACGATTTTATACTAGACGAGCTATTTATTGGAACAAATTCGTTACTAATATTGGGTATCTTTTTGTTCCTCCTAGAAGGTACAAATTTGTTCCAAAAATTTTCAGTGTCCATGGACGAGCTACATTTTGGAACAAATTCGTTACTAATATTGGGTATCTTTTTGAGTCCCGTAAAAGGAACAAGATTGTGCCATAAATTATGGTGTCCGTGGACGAGCTAATTTTTGGAACAAATATGTGCCGAAATTTTTTACAGTGAGTAAGAAATCAAACTTGATCAGTGCTTAATTTAGAAACTTTAAAAGCAGTGAAATAATATCATTCAAATTTTGGCGAAGGGTAGTTTTCATTTTGTCTGTAATCGTCTTAAATGTCATAAGTATTAACATAGTCCAAATTTTTGAAAAGATTTAGGGTTTTTTAGGGCTAAAGTTAATAAACTTTAAGTGACCAATTTTAAGTTTTACTATTCATTGACTCTTTGCCTATATTTTTATAAAAATTGCACTCAGAAATCGCGAACACAGAACAAAGAACAATAATTTAATTTTAATATGTTATTACTCTCAGCATACTTATAATAATTTTTCTATTAGATTTATTGCCAGGACTCTGAAATGCCTGAAAACCACCTTCACCTTCTCACCATTAAAAGAACAGAGTAATTACAATTTTTCTGACTTTCCCAATATCGTATTCACAGCCGGTCCAAGAAAAAAAAGAAAATTTGATTTATTCTCTATTCAGAAGAGGAAAAGATTATGATATATTGCTACGGAATATAAAAATATTGAAAATGTTTAACGTGGTGGGAATTTTAAGAATCAAATAAAGTCCATTTGAGATTGCTCCCTATGAAAGTCAAATTAACTACTTTTGCTGTGATTTAATTCGCGTTTAGTGCCCTTTTTATTGAAAGATTTTGTATTTTGATATTTATAGCTTTGTCAATGATGTGTCAGGATGTTAGAGGAGGGGTCATGGAATCTCATAAAACTCTTTTTTTTCCTTGCTGTGAAATTTCGAAGTCAAGACACACAAAAGCCATTCAATTTTATGACATTCATTCTTACATACTCTCCTTCACACTGAGATCATGAGAGCGACAATAATTTTTGCGACCATCTGCTCCAGAAATTACAGAATTGGTAGTATACGGGGACACCCCTGAGACGGTAATACTGTCTTTAAAGAGCACTCAAGATGTATCTCTCACTCTTTCCCACATTTTCACTTCCTAAGGATTGTCATGTATACAATCCTGAGCTCCTTTTTCAAGACAACATGAGTAGAAGAGGAGGGCCCAAAAATATAATAGTGCACACTGAACCATAATGATATGAATTATACTCACAAAACAACAAGGAAGGTATAGAAAGGAAAAAAAAACTTCTTTGTAGAAAATTTCACCCCAAGACGAATAAGTCCCTTCGTATACCATCAACCGTCACGTCACAAAGAACTGATCGGTCTTCTTTTCAATCGACATAATATCATCCACCGTTCGCAAAACGTTATAAAAGAATAATAAATTGGAAGACAGAATGAATTCAAATAAGAATGAACCCTCTAGTACCTCATGGTTTACAAAATCACAGTCCTTCGACGATAATAAATCTCAAAGGAAGTGATGCTGTTAAAGAAATTTTTAAATTTGTGAATTCGTATTTAACTTTTCTTCGTAAAAATAAATAGGGGAAACTGGGGCGCTACCAAACGCGGGGTAGCAGCAAACACTAACTTACAGAAATTTATAGGCATTATAGGGATGCTTGTCCACTGAAGAGATTATCGAGATAGCCCAAATAGTTTAGAAATAAAAATTAGTGTATGATGCTAGCTACCCCGTGTTTGGTGGTGCCCCAGTTACCCCTAGGATTCTAATATGCTCTCATTTTTTGGAGATTTCATATTTTGTTATTAAAATAGGAATTTTAAATATTTATTTATCATTTTATTGGTTAAAAGAGTGTAGGCTCGTAAGAACACTTGTTCATCAAGGAACCCTTATTGGAAATTTCGTAAAAATATTGAAATATTGTATACTGAAGAAATGGTCAATATCATGCCCCTGGGCAAGTTGTCTGAAATTTGAAGCCACTTTCTCATACTTCGATTTAAATTTATATGGAAATTTTTTTTGCACTCGCGACCATTACACTAAAATAACAAAAATATGAGAAGTTTTTCCGTATTATAAGATACCTTTCCGTATGGAGGCATAAATATACTAAATTTTTGTTTAAATAATTTTTTTCCTCGAAGCACTATGAGCTGAGTCCGAGATCAATTTGGGAATTGGCTTCAAATAGCTCCATATAAAAAAAATTAACTTGCCACATGCTTGGTCAATATAGTTGAAGATATTTAGTAATAAAAACTACATACCAAAATAACTAAAATTCTCGTAAAGAGTCATTCAGATTTTTTAGCTAAAATCAAAATCTGAAATTGGAAAGAATCTCACCTAATTAAATAGAGAAAAGTGTTGTATCTTTGATTTGGGGTACCTCTGAAATAGTGATTTTTTCTTCTGTTAGGTGTAATTTTTACATAATCTCATCTATTTTTAAACGAAACTGAACCTTATCGTAATGTACTTTAGCTTCACAAATGGTTTATGAAATTTATAAAAGGTATACGGTTAAAAAAGTACGTGAGATTATTAAGAATCTCACCTAATATGAGGAGAAAATCTAATTTTAAGAGTGTCCATACTCAAAGATAACCTAATTCCTCCTACGTTAATATTATCGGAAAATAATAAAACACGTAGTTGACCTTTGTCGTCTTCTTCTGTGGAATAATATTCCCCCTTCTAAGGGATGAACATAAAGCTGCTCATCAAATACTCAAAGTGTCAAAGTTTTTGTTGTGCAGAAAATGGAAGTGTTCAGTGTTCAAAGTTCAACAATTAGTCTAGCGATTTTTAATTAGTTTTTTCCCAATACTTTCCACAACTGGAAAGAGGAGAACTCTTCCTAAACGTCAGTTTTATGAGACAATAAAGAAGAAGACAAAGGTTAAATAAATGTTTAATTATTTCGCGTTCATGCAATATAGGGTAAGGGCTTATAATTTTGGACAGGATGCTTATAAGCATCAATGTTCCAAGTTTGAAGTGCGATATTTTCAATACGAATTGCGTTTTTTTGTTATGCCCTAGACACACTTACGACTAAAGTCCAGAGACGACTAAGCTAGTTCATAGCCAAGTTAGTTCCTGACACACTACAAATGAGGATTAGCATTCACTGACGTCCACAAAACATAACTTTCGTGGGTTTTTATGCAGATATTTCTACTGAAATGCACTAATACTCCTCTGAAAATAAAAATATTTGTAAAATCATGTCTCAGTACACGTGTAATAATTATTGTTAATTACAATTATTTCTGAGGTGGAAGTTAACTCGCGACTTAAGCCAATTTAGGCGATTCTAGTGAAAATTCTTGTTGTTATACGTGAATTGTGAAGTAAATTTAAAAGTAGTTTTATTTTCAAAAGACTACTAGTGCATTTCAGTAGAAATACGTGCATAAAAACTCACGAAAGTTATGTTTTGTGAGTGCCAGAAAATGTGAAGCCTCGTTTGTAGTGTGTCAGGAACTGACTTAGCTATGAACGAGCTTAGTTGTCTCTGGACTTTAGTCGTAAGTGTGTCCAGGACATTACTCTCTTTTCAGAAGGGTTGTTTAGGAACTTGTCAAGCTGTTTTTGTCTTTGTTTTTACTAAAATTAGTCTTAATACGTTTGAAAATCAATTAATATGTAGAGGTGAATTTGACTCGAATTTTGGACACCTTGGTTATAAATTGGAAAACTTGGCTGTATATTTGGACAGCTAATCTACCTCAAATGAATGCCCATTGTTCTCCATTAAATTAAATAAAATTCTCCATAAAAACCCTATAAAATTATCTAGGGTTAATTTATCAAAATTTGATATTCAATTAGTCTATATCTACAAATGATCAGAAAAAAGGGTTTTGAGGCTGTATGCATGCAGGAGATTCTCTCATATAAGGATGAGTTTGAGAATTGATCGATTTCTCCAGAAACACAATGTCTGGGAGTAGGGTAAGAAAACTTTAGGATTCTGGACACCGCGGAATTCCCGACAAAAATCATTTAAAAGTACGAACAACATTCCCAAAACTTGAAGACTTGAATTAAATAACCATTAAAGTGCTGTGGATTTGAATGATTAATACTCAAAATAAGAAATAAATAAAAATATGGGGAAAATGCGGCATTTTTGAAATGGGGTATCCTTAAAATAGGAATTTTTCTCCTATTTTTAAATTGATATTTTTAAATTTAAATTTAAATAAATATTTTTAAATCAGGTTCAGTTAAGGTTCAAGTAAGGTTCAGTTTCAAAATAGGAAAAAGCCCTATTTCAAAAGTGCACAATTCAAAGATGCCCCACTTCCCCCTATGCACATTGACATAATTTTTATTTTCCAGAATTTCAGCATCTTGATTAGCTTACCAAAAGGCAAAATATGATCTTTAACATTTTCCTAAAATTCACTGTAGTGTAGCCGGACTTTTGCCCTGAAAGATTCCTCATGGAGACCAAGGCTTATCGCGGCCAATTGCCCGGCAGCGACCCAGCTCTGTGCCCCATCCGAACTCTTCCAGGCCATGTTACCGACTGACTGACAGTGTCGCCTGTCAGGCAATCCCCCACACGGCGGGCAACAGAACTATACCACCGGTAAAAGGCCTTGCTTGGAGCGAGAGGCGGGAAACATGAATTTCCCGCGAACAGGGAAGGGAATCCACCAGCCGGGCTCTATTTCGCTATCAGGTGGAAAATCTCGACTACAATTCGGCCATCCGACGACTCACCGTCCTCGGTGTAGTCAGTACCAAAAGGGAAAGGTAGTACTATTGCCTGAGCACTACTTCCAATCCAATTACCCTTAAGATAACTGCCACTGGCCTCAGGAACTCCATTCTGAAATGAACTTCAGCAGCCGTTTCGGCCGCTTCTTAAATCTGCGAAAAGCAAAGTGCTCTTCTGCTATCAGCATCATCGGCATCATCCATCCCAAAACTGTTACCATATTGGCCGGAATGATTTCCATGCATAAGCAACCTCCATTTGTCTTATGCGGCTACCAGACCGGCATTATGTCAGGAACTCTTGCTACATTATCCGCTTCTACTTTCCGTGTCTCTCTATCAGTTACATCTTTCCCAAATTCGACAGAACTGTGTCCCTGTCTGAAATTACTATTTATCGGACTAACGAAACTGTGGTCAGGGAACTTATCCACGTCCCCTTACTCATAACTGCGTCTCAGAACTCAACAGAACTGCACCAGACCAACAGAACTGTACACCAGAACAGGGACATATGCGCTCTTTATCCGTAACTGCTTGCACGGATTCCACAAAACTGTGCACTTGTCCGGAATGTCCACCGTACCGACAGAACTGTCTGGGGAACTTCTATGGCACAAGCCATTGCGACTCTCCTGTCCGCGCCCCGCTTACTTCTGACTGCTTATTAAGACTTCAACAGACCTGTACACCTGTCTGGAATGCCTACCAGACCGACAGACTGTCCGGGGAACTTCTATGGCATAAGCCATTGCGATCGTCCGCGCCCCTTTACCCGTAACTGCTTACCCGGGTTTTAGCAGATTTGTACACCTATCCGGAATGCCCGCCGGACCGACAAAACTGCCCGGGGAACTTCTATGGCATAAGCCATTGCGACCATCCGCGCCCCATTGTCCGTGACTGCTTACCCGGACTTCAAGCAGAACTGTACACCTGTCTGGAACGTCTTCCAAACCGACAGTGCTGTATCAGGCTTCTACGGCATTAGCCGTTGCGTCCATCCGCCGCCCTCTATCCGTAACTGCTTACACGGATTTCAAGCAAACTGTACACCTGTCTGGGACGTCTCCCAAACCGACAGTATTCTTTCAACTTTTGCGTCTATCTGCATCCCTTTGTTTGTATCTTCAGCAGCTTCCACAAATTTGAACAGAACTGTACCGTTCGGAATGACTACCGAACCGACAGAGCTGTAATGGAGATTTTAATAATTTAGACAGACCATCGCAATCAACGCACTCTACTCGTTTGCGCCAATTCGGAAACTTCCCCATTTTGAATATTCCTCCAAAGAATAATCTTTATCTCGTTTTATAGAATTCTGCATCATTGCCAAATTACCTTCAAAGAATCAGGCAAAAGAGAACATGATCAATCAATCAATGCAATGTTCATAATTCAACAAGGAAACATATGTGTTACTTTTCATTTGGCCTCACAAATTTATGATATGTTTCAGCTCACATTAAATATATTCAAGTCCCCAAAACTCCTACCTTACGGTGAAATACCATTAATAATCACACATTACTTCAATTTTCAGTTCCCTATAACATCTTATTATTCTCCACACTTATTAACTTTCTCTCGTTAACGACTCCATTTATAATATCGCCTGCATCTAAAGATGAGGACTTCACGTAATTCGCCACATGTCCTTGTTTTCAAATTAGTTAACAGCACCTAACATTGATGCGAACGTGGCTATTTTCATAAGTGTGTAACTTCTACCTTAAACTTTGGGTAATATATAACCAGCACCGGATTACTTCTCCTGAGCACTTATCCAACCCTCTTAGTGCTCCAACCGGTGCTCAACCCAATCAGAAGACCTTCTCTGCCTCATACAACCGGTTACTGCCAAATCCTCCGAAGACTGATCAATCTCAACCACCGCCACCAGAACCGTTGACTGAAACACAGTCATTGCCAAGTTCAACCCTCCCTGCGCCTTGTCCTTGCCAGCGGGAACCCAGCAAGTTGTGGATCACCGACCGGCTCAGGCAGGATTCGTGTAAGAACTGCCACAGTTAGTTGCGAATAACGATTCGTCGTAAATAACGGTCCCCGATTATGGGCTAAACATGGGTTGTTTAGCCCACCTGGAGGCAGCACAATATTTGAAGGCTTCTCCGAGGCCTCCTTCACTTGTAGAGAGTGAACTAAGCGTTTCAATGGGCAACCCTTACAACACACCAAGAAAAACATCACCAGACATATAAGCCGAATGGTGCGTGGAAAAGCGTATTAAGAAGCCCAGACAACCATTATTGGTTCAATGTCTATCTTTAGCCGTTCTGGGAGTCACAAAAAAAAGGGCCTTTTAATAGAAAGGTGGCTAATGAGCACAAGATACACTGGGCTAAACGGACAGGTCTCCAGCGTACTAAGCCAATCCTAGATCCAGGAAGCAATGCAGAAAAGAGATCCAAAATCTCAACAATACTCCAGTTAAGAACGTCAGATGGCCCGCCTACGGGACACTGCTCTCCTGGTTTCCGCTTAAAAGAAGTAGGCATCACTACAGATGAGATTTTCCGACAGTGTCCAGGACGAAAAGGACAATATTCACTTCCTATGCCATCGTCCACCAACTGGGACACCGCGGAGAACACTTCCGGGCAACAGCGTCCATGTAATTTCCTGCGATGAAAGGATCCCAATCCGGAGCCCAACCGCTCTTCGCCACAAACACCAAAACAAATCTCTAACATTAAAGAGGATGGCCACTATAGACTGACCAGTCGCAGTGTCCGAGCCAGCCTTGGAACCATCTCAATACTCCGATAAGACTCAACCCTCGCGGATGAACACCACCATCCTCAACATAACATCCTACATTGATCACTCATCAACCAAGCCACACTTCGAGGTATCGCGAGCATGCTCTGTCCTCCCAAATCCCGGGCCGAGACCGCTCGCTGACCGCGAAATGGGCATCTCCCAACTATTCAGCATCTACTAAACCATTCAACACTGGAAAAACCTCTTCCCTCATCGCTCAGCCCTTCACATCCCAGATACAACATCAAAATGTCATCTGTTTTCATTGTTAAGGGGATCTCAATGGGGTAACAGGCAAAGCCGCCTGGTCCCGGATGGATGAGATTCCCGGCCCGACTCTCAAAGTTGCGAGCTTGAGCCCCGCTCTTTGTAAGCAACTAAATGACAGGAAAAACACCTTCACATCCACAATCTTAACATACACATTTTGGGGAAGGCGTTCCTGGGCGGTCCACAATGGACCCAGCACAACCCTCCAACACGGCATATACGACTTTACAGCATGACTACATTGCAAAACAAATATCCCGATACGATTAACAATAATCGTTGAGATTGCAAGGCTCGTAGAAGTTGATTCGAGGATTGATTCCCATTTTCCTGCTATAAAATCACCTCAACTCCCATTATGGTTCATATTTCAGCTATGACAATCAGCAGAATACCCCTCAATTTGAGAATCCTCAAAATTTTCCAATTACTGGCTACCATGCTTATTTATTCTAATGTTGTTGACTCTTCCAATTTCGTTCTATCTCTCCACAACACTAATTACGCCTCCTTGCGGTTCCACTGAAGTTTCTCTAAGTCTCCTCCAATCTCACCTAAAATTTCGTTTCATTGAATTCCATAAGACGCCCAAACACTGACTTGACTTTACCCTTTGCGACGAGTTGATTACTAAATCTGTCAATTGTTATCCGCACTCGTAACCGAATGTAAAACACGTAATAATTCAATGGACATGCACTCTTATTTCATTTCGCTGTCATCTTTTTGTGTTTCCAATTTCTAGAATAGCACACGTAGGTGCCCCATTCGCCTAATAAAGAGCCCCTTCTGGCACAGTGTTGCAAGAGTCCAGAGTTTGTCTTCATCTCTCTGCGCTGTCCTGTACACATGTTCTCCGGGACGAAATATGCACATTATGTCTTCTATCCTCAATAGCCTTCTTCCATGACGTCTCCTGCTCATCATCTCACCCATTACAATGAGCTGTTCACGGCGTTAGGCTTTTCTTTTGATCATTTCATCCAATCTCTCCCGCATAGACTCACCAAGCCTTCAACGAGCTCTTCCTCATTTTTGCAATTTTCTGCGAAACAAAATTCCCCCCATCTGCATAACCATTACACCTCAAAACTATATTTTCCGCACCTCACATACTTATCGCAGTCCTTTTCTTCATTCCAAATCCATTTTTTCTGGATATAAATAAATTAAGAAAGCAAATAAAAACACTTCCTTCGAGAAATTAAAACAATTTGACAGTTTCCTTGGCACCACCGCCATCTATCTGTTCAACTCAGAAAGCTGTTATAAAAATGCTGTGAGTTGCGAATGCGATAAAAATGGTACTTCCCCGACATGAGTTTGTTGGACTTGAATATATTCACTTCTTAGGATAACCATGAGCTCCCAAATTGAGCCCCCCAATATCCAGAGATTCTTCTAACGCGACTTGAATATTTCAACCCAACAGTATTGACCCAATTTAATTTAAATATTAAGCCAAAATTATATACTCATCTTTGTCACTCGCAGACGCCATTCGCCATTCTCTTCACGCACCAAAACCACCACTAAACTCTCACTATTCCTCCTGTGGAAGAATTCCAAATCCCACTTTTGACTTGTAGCCGGACTTTTGCCCTGAAAGATTCCTCATGGAGACCAAGGCTTATCGCGGCCAATTGCCCGGCAGCGACCCAGCTCTGTGCCCCATCCGAACTCTTCCAGGCCATGTTACCGACTGACTGACAGTGTCGCCTGTCAGGCAATCCCCCACACGGCGGGCAACAGAACTATACCACCGGTAAAAGGCCTTGCTTGGAGCGAGAGGCGGGAAACATGAATTTCCCGCGAACAGGGAAGGGAATCCACCAGCCGGGCTCTATTTCGCTATCAGGTGGAAAATCTCGACTACAGTAGTTTAGGAAAATCAAACCAAATTTGTATTTTCCTAAATTTTATGAATCTACCCCAGTTTCCACTATTTATACCTCTAACAAGCTTGAAGCAGTTAAATTTTAAAACCTATTGATTACTGGACTTTTATATGGCTTTAACCTTAGCATTTTTTTATTACTCGAACTTAAAAGAAAGAGAAATTAAATATATAGCAGCATTTTCCATTTCCAGTGTGCTTTTCATTCTTATTCGTATAAAGTCGTAACTGACAGGGAGGTAAATTCGTAAGAAAAATATTTAAGTATTCTTATGGGAATAATTAAATCGTGCAAAATGTGTACGTAAATATAGTCACGTGGAGATGTCGTGAAAATTCTCTAGGAAAATGATGTGATTTAGAGGGTGTTCTTCTGGTGTGCTCAAGGAAATGGAGAAAAGTGGAATTATGGATGTTAAAATTGTGTTCGTGACAGTTGCCTCCGTGGTTTTTCTCGTGCGGTATGCCGACATCAGGAATAATGCACAAAATGCATCATCATCATCCTCTGAGTCACAGAATTTCCTCTGTGGCGTACCACTTAATAAATTTGACGATAGTTTTTCACCCATGTTGACGTGGCGCAATTTTCACGATGTCTCAGCCGTGGAACTTTTCAATTTCATCACTCACCCGGACGTAGTCGAAAAGGTTTGAATATCTTATTCCCAGAGGTGATGCTTTAAAACCAACCTTTCAATCACATAAAATTCGGTTTCTTTCAATTAATTTTAACCCTTTCAAATTTTAAGACTTCTCAAATTCAACAAAGTTTCATTTGAAACGCCAATGTTTTTCACTTGCCCTACTTTTCTTTCAAAATTATTTGAAATATGGAGAAGTATTGGGAAGTATTGCTTCAACATGCAGCAATTTATAATTAATAACACGAAAAATTATAATAATAAATCATTGAGACTAAAATCATATAACTGACTTTGAAGTACACAAAGTTATTAAAAAAAATAATATTGAAAATGCTAATTTTCTCACCCTTACTTGAATTAATTTTAAAAGAAAATTCTTGGTGTATTCAATTTGAAAAACTATTTGCATACCAATGTTGCATTCTTCTGATTGTGGGGAAACGCTCTCGGAGTAAAAGCACAGAAAAGTGAAAGAAATGAAAAAAAAAATCAATTCTAGTGGGAGTTTTGAATTTCTCTCATAGAAATTCCAACACTAAAGTAATTAATGAGTGTCAACTTTTAAGAGTATGTCGCTCGTTTAACCCATTTTTAGGCGTTCTTTTTTATCTTCTTTCAGTGGTTTTCACTCGTGTCGCATTTCACGTCAGCAGACCACAAGCCACTGTGTCCTGGTAAAGTCTTCAGGGTTGTAATTGGTAATGTATATAACGAGACTTGATCTGAAAGAAAAGGGTTTTAAATAATAGTTTTTAAAAACTCGAATCGTTTCTGAAGCTATAGGGGAAGTGTGCCAAATTTAGGCCAGCTTCAAATTTCGGCCACTTTGAGTGTAATTTCGGCCATGGAAATAAAGTAATTAAACTTATGTATGTTATCTTCGATTAGTCAATAAATTCATTTTGCTTTTAAATATTTATTCATTTTAGGATGTATTAACACAAAGACTGTTAAATTTTAGGTATAATTTGAATTTAAATTGCGTTGTAAAAACTCAGTCGCTGGAAAGAGTCTTACAAAAATGTGAAAGATCGATTGTGTTTCTAGCAGTCTTGTGATTTGTGGTGAAGTGCAGAAGGTTTTCCTTCGGTGTTTTTCATGAAAATTGATTAGTTTTCTTTAAAGATTGTTTCTGTTTATGTTAATAGTGAATCAACCTATAAATTTCGGATGAAATTTCCCAGCTGTATCCTGTCTTTCGCGTAAAAAAGTATGTACTTTGTGAGCGTCTCTCCGCTGAGGTAGTGTTGCCTATTCCGGCAACATCTTGCTTTTCTAAATTTCTTATTCATTTTGTGTTTTTTTTTCAATTACTGAGTTCTACAATGTCCAGAGAAAAAAAAACCATCGCTTCTATGAAAAAGATGATGTGGAAACGGCATTGGAAGAGTTCAGGAAGGGCAAATTACTACGGGAATCTGCTTGTAAATTTAAGATGCTACTCTTCAGGTCTTCAGGACAAATTACAAGGAAGATTCTCAGGGCTTATGGGTTATATAACCGTATTAAACTAAATATTAAACTCGTTCCGTTTGACGTTTTGGAATTTTCCATCCGTTGCGTCACAAAAGTTGGTCAGAAAATAGGTGGCTGGTATTTCACACAAAGTGGCCGGAATACTACCCAAAGCAATTCCCATATTATTATTAATTTTTCAATATTTTAGGAAGTGATTTAAAGAGAACAAAGATGATAAACTAGTTTTCAAGGTTCCACACAACCCTCCCGAAAAGAAAGTAACAAAAAATATCAATATGAATTAAAAATATTGCATTTCAAACTTAGGACTTCGGTGCTTATATGCAACTATGCCGAAATTTGGCACAATTTGGCACAAATGTGTCTAAAAAAAATAATAAAAATATTTGGCCAAAATTGGGGTGGTCCATCTCTCCTTCACTTATTTGAATGCCCAAAAATGCAAGTTGTTTTTTAAAACTAATTTTTCGAATTGACTATTTACATGTAGGTTTTTCAAAATTGATATCTTAAATTTAGAGTTTTCAAATGCCAAACCAGGGAGATTTGTTTTTGGTCGCGCGTTAAAAACGTAACCGTAATATTGAATATTGTACCGTTCACAGGGGGAAGGGGTACCTGAGAAGTAGAACAGCCACCCTGGTCCACAGTGAATTAAGAAGAGCCCTATCTCCTTCCCTTCACCAATTATCTTTATTGATTTTTATCTAAGTGCAGCTCTTTCTCCTCTATTTTGTATCCAGTTTTCGTTCCAAAAGTGGGGCCCAGTTGGGGATTTTTGATAAATGGTCCCCCTCTACGGCTAAATCACGGGTTCTGAATAAAAGTCCGGGGCAATCTCATCAGTGTTGCCGGGAAGTTCTTTCGGCGCCAGTCGAAGTGGTGATGATCTAGAGACCGCTCACTGTTTCACTACTGTCTCTAGTTAAGAGGCTCTGTTGTCACTCTCTGCTTCATTGTTGACCTTTGAGGTCGCTGATGGATTCGACGACATCCATGGACGGTCAGGTTATCTTCTCGGTCTATTTAGACTAATACTGGTCTAGACAGACCGCAATACCTTTCAGCCACGTCAGGGGTATAGCTCTCCACGGAATGACTTCGTCTGACTTCCTCCCTCAGCTTTGTCTTCCTCTCACAAACTCTCTTAGGCAAAGTGGACAAAACTGGTGGAATGATCCATCTTTACGTATCTTCTGGAATGCCCTTTGGCTATCCACTATGCTGGTTTTCAAGGTGTCGACTTCTGCTGCTCCTGAACTTCTCCGCTGGAGATTTGCTGCTGGACTCTGGCTGCCTCGATGCTGGCTGGAGACTGATTAACTCACTGATCCCTAAGCTCTTTATAAAGCACATCTTAACAAGACTACGCTACCTCTTGAGGTTTCAATGGCACTGCAACGAACTGTTGAATTTAATTTGGCGCCTGAGGAGCTTTTAACACCGAAAGATAGACAATAGGAAAGAGGTGGAAAACGGCGAAAATTTATTTGTAAAGGTGATATTCCAAAGAAAAATGAACTAACTAAATCTTTCTCCTGCATTTTTTAGCACTTTCCTGTTCACAAATGTTTCTGCATTATCGTTTTTTCGTTGTGCTGGTTTATATCTTGATTGTTTTCCCTAGTTCTCACCGAATAATAAAATCACTAAACGGTTGTGATAAGAACCGACACAAATAAAAATCGATAATGTAGAAGCACTTAAAATTGGTAAAAATAAGTTTATTTTTCAGTGGAATAACGCCATAAAATGCCACAAACACAACGTTTTGAAGGGGAAGGGAAGATGTTTGTGAAAAATAATGGGAATCATGTTAGTAATTTGGAGGCCGCCTTATGGGGGTGTCGCTTAACCCTTTAAGGAAGATTGGGTCACCCGTGACCCATAGAGATAATAATTTTCCTGACTACCTAAAGTTATTTTTTCTAATGTTTGTACACTTGAGAGAAATCCGAAAAAGTTAAAACAACATTCCGGAAATGTTAATTTTACCCTGCAGTATAGATCCGAAATCGGTGTAAATATTACCCTTTTTAGATGTATTGGGGGTTAAAGTTAACCTTTTTCATGTTAATTTTACCCTTAAAAAGGTGTAAAATTAACATTAAAAAATGTTGATATATTTTTACACCTAAAAAGTGTTAAAGATATGAGGAAAAAAAGTTAATCGCACCCTCTTTTTTTCTCAGTGTACGTATTTGTAAAGTAGAAAGATGTAGGAATAGGGGAAAGCTTTGATCGTTCGCACATACGCTACCTTCAAACACTTCATATTTCTCCCATATTCCTTTATGAATCTCACCTATGACTATATATTTCAATAGCTAGTCTTAAATCCCACTTTTCCTGAAAAATTGGGAGTCTAATCCTTTTTTATTAGTTTCAGGAAGCAAAAATTAAAAACAGGACCAAAATTGTAATTTTGATGTGTAATACTTCATTTCTATTTTTCTGAAAAACGACATCACAGGAGGTAGAGGGTTTATTAGGGTTTATATTTATGTAAAAACCTTTTGGGCTGAAGAAGACCGCTTTTGTGGGTGGAAGAAATTTCACAAACTTGACTCACATTGATCGATCGCACATAGAAGACATTGCTTCTTCGCACATTTTCCAGGAAACTTCATTTTAGATGCGATCCCTCATATTCACATCTATTGTAATCTACCAATTTGATCCACAAATAAAAAGTAAAACTTAAAAATCTTAAAGTTGATAAACAAGAAGTAATTTGACTCAAATAGGCCGCAGTTGAGTAATTTTTAAGCAATTTTGCATTTCAAGCTTGCACAAACTGAATGTACAATGACAGAATCACATCTACAATAAGCTCACACAGCTCACAACTGGTTTTTTTTAAGCATATTTGACATAACCTCACTTTTGTGTTGTTTTTCACATGAAATTGTCAGTGGGAGACGGTTTTGTGAAAATTTTGGCCTGTTCACCCTCTGAAGCTCAATCTCTGTGCTAAATCCCGATTCCTGCAGCTGTAGGGACAGATAAATCTTCAATGATGCGCATTCAAACGTTTTTGAGCATATCCGGCTCCATAGGGGAATGGTGGAATCTTATGCGGTCTTCTCGCTTGCAGAGTTTTAGTCAATTTTTAGCTTTAAAAACTTATTGATTAGTGTAAATTTGGTGATATTTGGACTTTTCAAGAAAGCATTCACTAGATTTACCGTTCCCAGAGTGAAATACCCATGGAATCAAGCATAAAAGTGGTTTTCAATGTCATGAAAACATCTCTCAGAAAAGTTCCAAAAAAGTGATATTAAAAGTTTTATTCCTTATAAAAACTGTTTAATCAAGTAGATTAGAGTTCCCTTCAAACAATGATGTGCAACTTTTAGTGTCCAGTGCAAAATTTAAGGTAAAAATAGGGTGTTCAATGATGACGTGAATCGTGTGCGGAGATGGAAACTTGATTGAACTTTCGCACAAATCGCCATTAAATTTTCATTTTCCTTTAGAGGAAAATCTGAGGATTTCCTTGGATTATCTGAGGTGGGATTGTGAACCTTATAAGTAAGAGATTTTTTTGACATAGTTGGAGAATCGATACGGTTTGCATGGTAGTCAGAAAAAATCATTTTTGTGTGCGAAAGTTCAAAACCTCCCCCTATAGAATATTTTTGCAAATCTCCAACTATTTGCTATAGCAAATACAGTCAAGTGTGCTAAACCGGGCGCTTCGCTATCCAGATCGTTTATGACTAATCCACTTAAAATAATATTTTTATTTTTATTTTCGTAATATAGTCACTACAGTAACAATTCAAATTTGAGAAAAAGCAAAAATAATATTTTTATCCATTAAATAAGTGAGTATAATCGACTCATTTCAATCTTGTGACAGCTGGTTGATTGAAAACATGTATTGTTTTTTTCCTTGTGAAAAAATATTTTAAATCCAAAGGTTTAATTAAAAGTGAATTAGCGAAAAGGCGTCCCAGTTAGTGCATGCTGACTAATTTCAGTATTATCATTATTTTATAAATTTTCATTAATGTTTTTGATATTTTTTTTATACTATGTTTCTGAATGGAAGGTGAATAATTCTATGGATTAAGAAGAAGTAAAAAAGAATTTCATCAGTCCAAAAACAAGCGTTTAAAAGTAGTACTCTTCGGAAAATGATCTAGTTACCCCACCTTACTATATTTAAATGCAAAAGTAATGAATATTCGAGCTACCGCATTGATAAATGATTTTTATTATTTTTTTTATATATGAGGCGCTCGGAGCAAAAAAACTCTAAGTCGTATGCATTTCCCTATTAAAATAGCGTTTTTTTGCTCTGAGCTTCTCATATATTTCCAACGTTTTTAAGTAAAAACTTCTTGACACTAAAAGGTACCATAACTATTTATAATATTTTTCATCAGAACGAAAATCATTATTCATTGGCATTGTCAGAAAAAATTATTTAAATATTTGGGCTAGGGTCGGAGGAACGTCTGTTCGACCGGGAACACCTATTGACACTTTTGTCAAAATGTTTAAAATTATTTAATGTATCTAGTAAAATATAAGTAATATAATGTTTTTTTTCTGTAATATACCTTTTACTATAAACAAAGATGTTCAAATTTCATATCCCAGATAGTACAGAGTAGGGTGTCAATAGGTGCTGACACGAGTTCTTAAAGTGTCAATAGAGGTTCCTTCCACACTATTTTTGTTCCTTTCGTTTAGTTTTAGAGACAGAAAATTCACTGAATCGGATTCTGTTGGACTTCTCAAGGTTAGATGTAAGACGTTACACAAATTTTGTTTATCGGTTTCGTTTAATCGTTGATTTTCGGTCAGTAAAAAGTGTGTCGTCCTTAAAGGGTTAAAGGTACCAAACCTCTATCTGTAACCATTTGGCCTGAAGCTCGAATAGCATTTGATTTAAATCTGAACCGCTTTGCCTCTAAGCGTTTTATTGGTTAGACGAACTGGCAGACAACATTTGTCAGAATTCGCTCAAAGGGCGAAGATATGTATGTCAAGAAAAATTAAGGGGGGTGAGAAATTCTAGGGATTATACTGCTTTTACTCTGTGGAGTTCAAGTAGTAACATGTAGCTTTCTGTTAAAAAAAAATCAGGCTTGAAGAATTGTGTTAGCGTGGAATTATGCAACAGAACCATATAAAGATGTGTAGTTGAATAACACGATGAACTTGTAGTCGTTCAACAAAATAAATTATAAATTTGCTGATTGTCATTCCTTGGCACGGTATTCTGCACTCATTTCCATTTTCCCTATTTCTCCAGCCGTTCGTCTTGCAAATAAATGTGAGAAAATTTTATTTTTCTCCTGACATGTAATATGCGAGGAATGGGAGAGAAAGTCAGTATTTTTTTTTATACCTTTCCTTTCCTAAATTGTAGCGACAAGGCATTTTACTTAAATGCAAATTTTTTGGTTCTCCCACACTGTAAATTTAAATAATTTCTATCATTTTCCCACGAGTGAATTTTCACGGTGGTAAAACTCACAAGAAAATCCCATTGAATACATCACCGGTATGTACCATGAAGGCTCATTAATTGTGAAAGGAGCTTTTCATACATTAAATTTCATATATATTTCATTTTTATTCCACAGGTACTGTCGAATTTCATTGTCATCTAAAACATTTCGTAATGTCTCGCTGTTTTACCGTCGAATCTGACTTTATGCTGAAGCCAACATTAACGCTGATGACTATTGATTCAAGAAATAATTCAGCAGTAAATAGACAAGCATCACTACTCACAATCAATCTTCACTTTCGACGTACTTCCTGGATCTTCCGGGTAAGATAGCGAAAGGGATATTGTTATTGCACAAGCTCAAAGAGACGCGATATATAGACTTATGTATATATAATAATGTCTCAATAATAATGTTTTGGTATTTCCAATTTCCACTCCCGAATAAGTCCTTCTTGGGCATAATTAGGGGGAAGTGGGCATCTCTTAAATTGTTGTAAGGGGAAGTGAAGCATCTGTGAATTGGGGCAGCTTTGAAATTGAGCTTTTCACTATTTTTAAATGAAACTGGACCTTATTATGATATACAGTAGACTCTCGCTCAATCGGCTCTTTTCCAATTGGGCGAAAAATTTTGTTGACAATTTCACGTTTACTTATGAAGCTAATTTGCTCAAATTCGCTGTAGTATCCTTTATAATTAAGCGCTTTTTGTAGACTTTACAAAGGCTTTGATGCCCAAATCTATCGATAAACCGGATGATATTTCGCCCCAAATGCCCAATTGAGAGAGAGTCTACTGTAATTTAGTTTTATAAACCAATTGAGAAACTAAATTACATCATGTTAAGGCTCAATTCCATTCAAAAATAGAAGCAAAAAGCTCAATTTCAAAGCTGTCCCACTGTCCCCTACGTTTGGAATAATGTCTTTTTTACACTTTATTTTGAATAGAACTGGATCGTGAAATAATTTAGCTCCACAAAAGAATTGTGAAGCTGAATTACGTTACGATACGGCTCAATTCTATTTAAAAATGAGAGAGAAAAAACCTATTTCAAAGACATCTTAATTTAAAGGTACCCCATTTCCCAAAGAACAGAACTAATAACTTCCTAAAATACGAAAATTTCCCTTTGCCCCAAGGGGCAGAATTTATGATTTCCCAAAACATAGAAAATTTCCGTTTTCCCAAAAAACAGAACTAATAATTTGCCAAAACACAGAAAATTTCCCTTTGCCCCAAGGAGCAGAATTTATGATTTCCCAAAACAGAAAAAATTTCCCTTTGCTCCAACAGGCGATACTGATAAATCCCAAAACACGGAAAATTTCTCTTTGCCCAAAAGGACAGAAATAATAACTTCTCAAAGCACTGAAGTTTCCCTTTGGCCCAAAGGGCAGAACTAATAACTTCCTAAAACACAGAAAATTTCCCTTTTCCCCACCAGGCGTTACTGATAAATTATTAATTGAAAATTTCCCTTGTCCTAACAGTAAAGCATTTTATTTTGCATTTTAATTTTTGATTTTTTGACCTACCAATTTTGTTCTTTATTTTACTTACCATTTTAGACATTTTTAGGCATTTTAGTTTCCTCTACTTAGCAGTTTTGATTTTTTTCTCACCATTTTCGATTTTTTTACTTTCCAAATTTTAATTTTTACTTACCAATTTTTATTTTTTACTTACCAATCTTGATTTTTTACTTACCAAATTTGCATTTTTTACTCACCAATTTTGATTTTAAACTTACCAATTTTGAATTTTTACTTACCAATTTTGATTTTTTACTTACCAAATTTGCATTTTTTACTTACCATTTTTAATTTTTTTACTTACCATTTTACCAAAATACTTACCATTCTGCTGCTGCCTTAAAATTTTCGTTATTTAATTTACTTTTACTGAAATTAAAATTTTATTTCCTAAGAACAACTATTTGAAATTCCAAAAGCTTTCCATTTTATGAAAGAGCTGCAATATTCATTTTGCTAATTGTTATTGAAAAGTATCATTGGTAAATACATTTCATTGATGTTCAGCTCTATTCACTCGAGAGATCATTAGTTCTGTCCTCTCAGTTCTCATCCATATTCTATCTCCTATTCTAAGACGAAGGAGAGTGAATGAAAATAAAATGCGGAGTGAGCATAAATGCATCTGATAGGGTTTATTCTTCATGGGAAGAGTGAAAGAAAAATAAACATAGATTGAATGAAAACCATCAATATTTCCCTTTTACTGTTGTTTTCATCCTTCCCTGGAAGATGTTCTTCCTCTCACTAAACTTTATCGATTCCTTAGCGCCGTTTAAATTTGCTTTCTTGTGCTGAAGTGGCACAAAGAAAAATCACCTTGTTTATGCTTCTTCCGCCCAAATTATGATGGCAATTGTGAGCATAGAATGTGGGAGACGCAGGATAGATCGGCGCCATTCGATGGGGGTGTATAATTTCCAATGAACACTCCAGAATGAGGGGGAAAATGACAATATACTGTGGAAGAATTTTTTTTGCTAAGTATATAAGCAATTCCTTTAGAATTCCATTTTTTTCATTTTTTTCTTTTACCATCGGTGAAAGTCTCATTGAGCTTTTAAGAAGTATATAAATTTGACGACGCACGACAACTACAAAAGGATTGTCGGGCCGGAAAATCAGGGGAGTACAATTGGTGGATTGGTTGTGTTTGTCAAAAGCTTTTAGGATCTTTTTTTCTTGTGCCCGTTCCATCCTACACGAAGGAATGACTCTGAATTGGGGAAATTTCAATGGGGGAAGTTGAGTGAAAAATGTCCCCACAGCACATTCCACAATTTCCCGTTTACCAAGTTCACCCTGCTCTAACAATTTTCATGTGAGAAAGCTTAGAATCGATGATAAAGCATATAAGAAAGTTATTTTACTCCTAATTGTAAAATTTGATATTAGAGATAGTCACTAATATTCATATGATGTAATTATTATAATATGCCATTATTATTGCTCCGAAGTGGGAAACGTTATGAAAATATTAGATAGCTGCACTTCTTATGCAGTTCAAACTCTACAGAAATTGCAATTATGCTTGTACAGGGGGTCCCAAGATTATGCAAGCTTTCAAGACCTACACAAACTGCGCAAAATGCTTTTATAAATCCAGAAAATTTGCATGCACATGAGCAGAGTTGTGCATTTACTTAGTAAAAAATATATTTTTTTACATTTTACATGTAAAAAATAAGCAAAAATGTAAAAAATACGCGAAATGTATGAAAGGAAAATTAAGCATTTTTGAATCTTTTAAACATTTTCTGTAATCAATATCAATATTGATATTGTTTTCGAGAAGCATCAATAAAACATTTCAAAATGATTTCACTTGTATGTAATACACTCATAGCTTCAACACGAAAATATTAAAATTGCAAATAAAGAACGCACAGTTTCGCACAAAACGATTAAAATTGAATATTAAATACTCACAGCTTTCAAACGAAACGTTTAGCAATTCAAATCGTTATTAGTCGGATTCTGTGCAGATTTTATTAAAAATCGATATAATATCATAATTTCTGTGTGAGTTTTTGTTTAATACGTTAGTCTCATTTTAGTAATAAAGCACGATGGTTTTTAGAATATTATCACAGAAACATTCATTACCACAAAATCAGTGTTAACAAGAAGACACTGATTCTTTTCATGCACATTGTTTTCTGGAATGTGATGTCTTGGACAAGATATCTGAAATACGTTTATATTTTTGTAACATGCAATGCCAGAGAATTAATTAAAATTACTATTTTTAACTTCCCTAACAAAAATATAATCGGAGAAGAACTTTAGGACAGAATTATAACACTAAGTTCATACAGAAAAAATAAGATATCGCCACATATTTTCAATTCTATATCTCATTAATTGACCTAATTTATGTAATTTCGGTTTTTTTTTATTTCCCTTGCTACACACAAACTCTATGTTAAAAGTATTTTTGCTTTGCATTGAATCAACCTCGAAAGTTCTCATATAGTTTAAAATTTTTACATGTTTTATCTTATGCTAAAGCTTCTGAGTGAAATTATACATCAGTGGAGTGGTAAATCAACTTTCCCGTCTGTACCTAATTTTTCTTTAAAGCACTTCAATTGCGTTGAATTACGTTAGGAATATTATGGGAAAGACACACCCTTCGTGTGAATTTATGGTTTGGAAGGTGAGCCGGGTGAAAGAAAAATGAATAAAGGAGTTCACATATTGGGAATAAGGGAAGCAAAAAGAATTCAATTTGATTTAAGTTTTATTTCTGTGGTACTGCAGAATCACTTTAGAGCACCATCCATCGATTCACTCCGGTGAACATGACCACTTTTACACTACCATCTCATACCACTGGAAATTCATCCCATGTTCATTACATTTTCTCGTTGCAGAATTTAATTGGAAAGGCGTTCCTATGGATTTCTCAGCAAAAGATTGAAGCATCGCTATGGAAACTACAGAAAATCTTGGAGGAAACACAGACTTACCCATTGTTTCTCCACCACGATTCTTCAATACGAATGGCTTAAGGAGCAAGATGAAAGAAAAAGAGCAAAAGTAAATTAATGCACTCCATACCATATTTTTCACTCAACCTCTTCGAGAAGAAACACGCAATTTCCTCTTGCTAAATGATACCATTTGTAATCCCAGAAAACTCCAAATCCAAATCTGCACTCCAAAACTTCTGTGGTTTCGTTCTCTGATGAGAAAGTCAAAAGGATAAAGGCTGCCAATTTATCCACTGAGAAAAGGAACTGGGATTGTTTTTCTTCCATATGTATATAACAAAATAAAACACTAATAAATTGTCTAACTAAATTAGAAAGTCAATGATTCGCCTTTGGTTTGAATTATAGGAGTAAGCATTACTTGATGATGGATGGTAGATGGGATGTGTTAATTGGGTTCCGGTCAAAATCACGAATCAAGCGAATTGGCTAGAATCCTGGGTATAGGTGTTTTGGAAAATTATTCCATGCAATATATCCTATGTAAGATGGTTTTGTATTGTATTCATTTTTCATTACGATCAAATTACGATTACGATGTTTTTGGAGGACGAAACCTCCAAGAACAACTTTTACCAACCGTATCAACTTATCTTCGGAAATGATGAGACGATTTCTGAGAAATAACGGCAGGTTGTTTGTTCTTATATCTGAGTGTCCATAGGTCTGTCCGTAAATACATATGTCCGTGCGTCTATCCGTATTACCCTAAGTACGAGTCAACCCAAACAACTAATTTGGATTCACTGAGATGCATTTGTTCATTTTTGTACATCTTTCAGAGGTTACCTACACGGATATTTAGTTTTTAAAAAAGATATCATTGAATCATTCTTTAGAACTTAAATTTTTTCATACTTGAATGTTAAAAAGGTTCTAGACAACGGATTTTTCAACCGAATGGGGCTATGTTTGTACTCGCTGGAAAGGTCTTGGAATTTTTGAAAAATCTAAACTCATTCTAATCGCTTATGAACTGGTAACGAACCCTAACTTCAAATTTATCTTGTTTTTTATTAGTCCTAAATTAAATATTTTAAGCGATATTTTAAGTGCCATCTATAGTGCGATTTTTAGAAATCTTTAAAAGAAATTAGCGTAAGGGCTCATAATTTTGGACAGTCTGCTTATAAGCATCGAAGTTCCAAGTTTGAAGTGCGATATTTTCAATACTAATTGACATTTCCTGTTACTCTCTTTTCAGAAGGATTGTTTAGAAACTTAGCAAGCTATTTATCGTCTTATTTTTATTAAAATTAGTTTTAATACGTTTAAAAATGAATTGACATGTAGAGGTGACTTTGGCTCTTATTTTGGACAACTTGTTTATTAATTTGTCCAACTTGGCTGTAAATTTGGACAGCTAATCCGCCTCAATAAGATACCCATTGTTCTTCATTTGATGAACCAATCTTACCAAGTCCTCTTCCTGTTCATGTAAGGGAAACGTAGAATGTCACAAGAAGCCCGGAAACTTTCCATATCATTCATTAAAGTGAGTTGATTTCGATACTCCAAGTACGTGCGGATTAGCGCATTCCTTGACCTTTCCGGGAGCCTTTCAGGGCATTTCTCGCTACATCTCTTTCGTAAAGATGATGCTCCTTTGTTTCTCCAGCAATTTGTCCAACCTAGTCATCACAAAAGCAAAAATTTCACGAAATTTCGTGAGAAAAACACCTGTCCCAAAATAAGGTCTATCACCTCACTGGTAAATGTCTTAAAACATTTCCCATTTTTCACACGAAAAATTTAATTCACAAGGCAAATCTCACTTCAGATCGAATGTACAAATCACCACTAACGTGAATCAACACAATTTTCAATGAGTATTCAATAATATCACTCAAAAAAACCGAAGAAACATTGTTAGTACCTCACCACAGCTAAATAAGAACTGAAGTAAACACGAAGTTCTGTCATATTTCTCGTAAGCAATTGCTCACACTGAATTTTCAACAAAGCAATTTTAACTCAAATCATATTCAAAATTTAACGTATTTAGTGTTAAAATCTTCCAAAAAGAACAAATATTTAGATAGAATTCATTATTCATCAAATATTGGAATAAAAATCCATCATTTTAATCAATTTATTTTTAGTGTCCAATGTTATCCTCAAAGTGTCCAAAATAAGAAACTGGACAAAATTATGAGCTTTTCCCCTATGCAGTGAAAAAACTTTACTATATGCTTAAACTCGTGATAATTACGCTTTTCCTAGGTAAATTCGAGCATTTAGTAAAACTGGGATGCTTTTCCTTTCTTTTAAAACCAGCTTTTCTAATGCTGAGACCCCGTGCTTTGTTGAAGATAAGTGGTGCAGGATGTGTTTTAATTTTCTAAGATAATCTCTACTCTTCAAGGAAAAAAAAATATGCAGAAGTTGAACCATATTATCAACAATTAGCGAGTTAACCGTGTGCAGCATATTTATTTACCCTCTGAAAATAAAAGTAATCTCGTGTTAAACCATTTGCGATAGTGGTGAAATTGTGCTAGTGATAAAGTTGGTTCTTTTAAATTCTTTACAATTATGTTTTCATGTGCACATTTATACAGCTTGTTTAGCAATTTTCTCAGTTTTGTTGTTCATGTTGCACAGGAGAATTTAAAATAATGTTTTGCTATAAAATTCGTTAGATGGAAAAATTTATGCCTCAAAGTGCAAAGGAGTAGTATCCTGACGCAATGTGATGTTAAAGCTTTTTACAACTCTCAAAAGAGCTAAATTTCTTTCCTTCTGTTTAATGTCGCAACACAACATGAAACTTGACTGTAATGTCCAAAAAATTATTCTCTAGCACATCCAAAAATGAGCTTCTCTTTCTGCTATGTCATAAAGCATATCATACTCCTTAGGAAATATTTAATTAAGAAAATCCCTACCAACGGAGAGTGACGTGTCAGGGTGTTAGGGGTGAAAAAGAATGGCTGGAGTAAGTGTGAGTAAAGTTGCAAAATTTAGTCCAAGTAAGAAGACACCAAGAAGCAATTTAATAAGAATATATCATGTACGTTTCGCTGCACTGCGGAAAGTGTAGAACCTTCCTTGCATACTGGTAAGTTCTTTCTCCCGCCAAAGTCTTTTTTTTTCTACAATCTCACCCGGCACTTTTCACCCCATGCACACACACAATTCACTAACATTCTTTTTCATCCTCAAAAGACCTCCGCGGTGCTTCCACATATTTATAGAACAACAAAGCTAAACTATACGAAGATGCTTCCGGAAGTTGTATCTGGGAGTTTTCTCCATTCCTCCGGCAAGTGAGTGTGCTCCATGAACCGTAACAATGGCACTGGATTGTGGCCAAAAGGAATTGCACTATTCTCTATACTTTCAGCCACTGAAGCAAAGATACTATTCTCAAAAATGCAATTAGCGTTAAAAGTGAAGTTTAAACTTTTCAGTACTCTTCATTTCGCTCTACATCTACTTTCCAAAATTGTACAATTTTACCTTTATACCATCGTTTTTGGAGAGATATACCAACCCCAAACACCTAAAATCCTCATATCTTGATGCGGATTGCATTTTCGTGGATTCGTGAATGTGTTCGCCGAAAGTTGTACAAGCTCCTTATTTACCATGCTTCATCGTAAGGATTTTACACACCAAACTCTCTTGGCAAAAGGTTACAAAGTTTTTCGTATACCCACCACTGAATCTTGAGTCAAAAGAGACTTTAAAACTTGCACAAGAAATATGTATCCTCGACTATTTTATAGCATTTCTCCCCTTGGTGATACCGATATGTATTACTTTAAAAAAATATACTGAATTATGGTTTTTTTTATAAAGTTTCATGATTTTCGTTTGATATCCCTATAATTCTTTTGGTGCTAATACACCCTTTAAATTTTGTGAAATTTAGTTAAAATTATGTCACACTGTTTGTTCGTCTGTCCCTCTGTATGACTGTCCGTTCGCTCATTACCACGCCTAGAGCGCTAACGGTTAGAGATAGAGATTTGGGAACATCAGGGGACCACCCTCCATCCAATACTCGACTATAGGCCCATTAACATGGTCATGTTTTTGGGGATGGTTCGAAAACGTGTCGTGCGTTTTTCAGTTGAAGTCACCGACAATAAAGCGGACAGTAGACGTCGGTTCAAAAAACTGAAACTCCTCTCCCGGGGGCTTGTAAACGGATGTAACAGAAAATTTTTCAAAAGCCACAGTTAAGATCTCAATGTTGTTGAAATCCGTGAGAACCACCGATTTGACACCAACGTCCGGCTTGACAAAAATGGAGCTACCATACTACTCATGGGGCCTCTCAATCACCAATTTCATACCACTGATCTTTGGCCGACATTACGTGGGGCCCCTATGGATCTCCTGAAGACAAAGGACGTCACATTTGTTTGCTACACAAAGTTCACAAAGAAGATCTTCTTTGATCGTCGACAGACCCTAAATATTCATTGAAATGGTATTGAGAGCCGGTCCTGAAAAGGACCTTTTTGTGGTGAGTGCTGTCATGACCACCAGATAAAAATCTGTGTTTTGCCGGTATTGCCCTAAAACAGGCCATGTCAATTGACATTGAATAGTCAAGCAGACTTGCCATGACATCAATTCGCATGAGATAGGCGACAACGGACAAATACACAAGTTGGGGGTGGTTTGGATCACCCCAAAAGTTAATCACCGGTAATGAACCGGTTCATAACCGGTAATGAACCGGTTCATAACCGGTTCATAATCAATAATAATGAACCGGTTCATAACCGATAACTAATTTTTTGGCAAATTCAATTATAATACTGCTAAGCTATTTTGAGCAATGTTTTGAGTGATTTATAAATCGGTTCAAATCGGATCTGAAACGGTAACGAACCGGTTAAGCAATATTAACCGAGAAGTAATTTTTGTCCGTAAATAAATTTCATTACTCTTAAAGCTATTTTGGCCAATCTTTTAAGTGATTTATGAAATGGTTCTAATCGGTTGAGAACCGGCAAACGATACGGTAAATGATGCAGAAGTATTTATTGAGGTAATGCATCTAAGTCATGAGTTCGAGCTCTTCACAAAGTCTGGGACGCTTCGCCACTATGCTGTATCTAAAACATTTCACTTACTTAGATGTGAACCAAGTATCATAAAACTGTTTGGGATCTAGAAATGTGGATCGAAGAGTTTTTCGTAAATCTCCAGTTGGACAGATTGATCTAAAGTTTAAGCAATTAAAAAAAAACATATTTTTTTTATTTTGTAATCCAGGCTCCCATTTAAGTAATATTCATTTACGGGAGGGGCCCATTAAGCTTAATTAAAAGTGAAGCTATTTTTCACTTTTCCTTGTAAAAATTTTGCAGATATTGCACCGCGACTTAAACAAATTTGATCGTAGTTCTTGTACTGTTTTGGCGAACATTATGATATATATATTTTCAGATAGCTTTTAATGCACAATTTCGAAATATATTAGACTGATAAGTCAATTCTCTTTAGCAAAAAAACTTGCCAATAGGCTTCAGTGCCTCTACGCAAAAACGTATGGAAAAATGAAATGTCGAGAGGCCCCTATCTACGGCCTCTACACACTAGAAAATTTATTTTAATATTTGATAGTCTTTCCTAAATACACTATACAAACGTAAGCCATTTGATTCAATATTGAAATACGTCACCATAATCTATTACATCTCATTTCCGTTATTACTTAAACTTGTCCTAAATGTCATCACAAAAGTAATGAATGATTTATTCCACTCGAAATTCAAACATTCTCCGATGTGTTTTTTTTTTAAAGGGTATTCATAAATGGTGCAGTATTCATATATGGAAGGCATGGCGACATCATATGGCGTCAGATGCAAAATAAAAAATCAAAAGGAGTGGATGAGGAATTTAATTTGGGACACCGGAAATGGCTGACGATGGAACTGGGCATAACTGAAGTGGATGAGAGGGAACAAGCAGATGTACATTGTGGATTGCAGAAGCTTTTCTCCCATCAGTCTAGAGAGTAAAATTGCAAAATGCATTTCAGACAATATTTCTGTTCGCTTTTCATGATGAAGGGCAAAATGTGTAGGGGAGCTGTTACCAAATTTGGGACAGAATTGCGTTTAAATATTAATCTTTTGAGATTTAAGTGCCATGTTTTCAATACAAATTGAAGTTTTTTGCTATATCCTCTTCAGGAGTATTATTTGGAACCTTTTAGTTTATAGTGTTTTTTTCTCTAAAATTAATCTTGATTGGATTGACATTGCTTTGTGGATATTTTCGGACAACTTGGTTGTAATTTCGGACAGCTGATTCTTCGGAATAAGGACGCTTATTCTTTTGCTATTTCGAGATGTACATTCAACAAGTCCTAATTGTTTGTGAAAGAGATCCGCAGGTCGTAGGATGTTTCAATAAGCTCAGAAACTTTCCATATGATTTCTTAAAGAAAATTGACTTCGGCACTCGATCTACACGCAAATTCAATATTTTCAAAAATCAAGATTTTCAAAATTGAATAAATATTTTAAAAAGTATTATATTTATTATTTATTCAAAGATAATTTCATAATTTTAATCATTTTTTTGTAGTGTCCAAAATTAAAAGCTGTTCAAAATATGGTACAGTTCCCCTATGGGCACCAAAGCTGAAATACTCATCATACACCAAACTGCAATGAACTTTTAACTGTACCTTCAACTCATTGTATAAATTTTGCCCATCGAGTATTCAGCATAGTTGTTCGGTGCTGAATTGTGCTTTATACTGTTTCTCATTGCCAGGAAGCAATATGAAGACAAAGTGAGATGGGGAATCTCTATCCTCAGTTTCCTGATGATTCAGGAGAAAAATCAGTTTGTAAAGTGTTGAAATCTAAAAACAGAGTATTTGAGGTATGCTCCCCAAACACATAGGCAACCATATTTCATCCAGGAGATAATCATATATCACTCACACTAATGCCATTCTTAGATGCATGCAAATTTATTTATTGTGCCCCTTAAACTCCCATTCTAAAGTTGTCTCTTGGTAATGCTTGAAAGCTTAAAATACCATCTCATACGCCCTTATCACATCGATTCACACTGAATATTTATGTTGAATTTATGCTCTCATTCTTCAAGAAAATTCTTAAGACATTCTCCAGAGATGAGTTTTTAAATAGAAAGCAAATTTCTTAACGAAATCTCTTCCGAAATATATTAATATTTCACAGATTCTGTAACGCAGCAATTACATTAATCGTCTTTTAAGATAACTCATATTTACTGGGTGTATTGTTTGAACATTTAAGTACATCGCTGATACCGAATATGATCAGTCGCTTAAATAAAGTTGATTGGGCAACTAGCCATACCGAAGAAGCATTTTTCTTAAAGATTAATTAGAAATTCCTGTAAAAGCTTTTAAGCCCTCTATAGGAATTTTGGTTTTATAATGCTTTACCTAGAGAATTTTTTAAAATAACTTAATATAGTCTTGAAGAATTCTTTAGGTAAGGTTTAAAAGGGATCGGGAATTTTCGTTTTTTCCATTTTGTTTTTTACACTTTTGTTTTTCCCAGTTTGTCTTCGGTAATTTTTGTTTTTTGGAGACTTTGTCTTTGGAAATCTTGTCTTTCATACATTTTGTACAATTTTCGTAAATTTTGTCTGTAATACATTTTGCACAAGTATATTTTAAAACTTTCCAAAAATTTCCCTTTTCTCAGAAAATTTCCATTTGCCCTAAAGGTGTCTACACATTGGGAGCAATTTTCGTCAAAAATTGCGTTTTTGACAGAAATTTGACGTTTCCCCCTACAACGCTGCAGGGAATTTCCTTCAAAAAAGCAATTTTTGACAAAAATTGCTCCCAATGTGTAGAGGCCATAAGAACGAAACTAAAAACTTCCCAAAACACAGAGAATTTCCCTTTGCCCCAAAGGACGAAACTAAAAATTTCCCAAAACAGAAAATTTCCCTTTGTTCTGAAGGATTAAACTAAAAATTTCGAAAACACTATTGTAATATCATTATTTTATTTAATAAAATATACTTCCAAAAAAACAAAAATTACTGAAGACAAAGATTGCAAAGAGAAACTGTAAAAAACAAAATGGAAAAAACAAAGATTCCGTAAACCTGTTTAAAAACCAAAATACATATAATCTGCTTATAGATCTCTTAGTTCCGTCTGAGACTATTAAAGATGAAGTGGTGCATTCCTATAAGGGGCTTAAAAGCTTCTACAGGAACTTCAATACAAAATTCTCATTCTTAAATTTATAATATCTCACTCGCTCGATTTATTTAAACTCGCCTTTCTTGTCAAAATTAAAACTATAAATAGAGAAAACTTAAATATTTTATGTACCTATTCAAGATCTTTAAAACATTCATTCCTATACTAGAATGTTGTTCAAATCTAATCAGCAACACATTGTGCATGTGAAACTGGAAACCCAAATGGTTATTGAGAACGTTGGGGTTCAGAAAAACTTAACTTAGAAATTCAAATAAAAAATTATAGATCCCAAAAAAACTTCAAACATACTGTAATAGCCTTATACACTTCACGGAGAATTTTTAAAATCATACAAAGATTATACATAAGAACCCATGTTCAGCTCTGTAAAGCCTTGAAACCCTTTCGGAAAATACATTAAATAATCTAAAGCCAATCAATTTATTCAATAAACTTTTAGCATCAAAGCTCTTGTTTAATCATCCGTGGAACCAGTTTAAAAATGGTTTAGATGTAGTCAAGGCGAATATTTTGTGCTTGGACACCTATGTTCGAAAATCATTTCGATATCGAATTTTTGAAGATCGAAGTTTAAC
Organism: Phlebotomus papatasi; assembly: GCF_024763615.1. Taxonomy (NCBI): domain Eukaryota; kingdom Metazoa; phylum Arthropoda; class Insecta; order Diptera; family Psychodidae; genus Phlebotomus; species Phlebotomus papatasi. Next base: position 94,237,006 of record NC_077223.1, read on the forward strand.
CACTTTGTAGAACCTACTTTTCAACCGATTTGCTTAAATTTGGATTTTTTTTTCAAAGATCTTGAATCCAACCCGTCTGCATTGGACTTAATCGGGCATGAGTCGGTATAGTACCCGTAAATTATTTACCTTTCTCGGATTTACTTTTTTATTTGTATGCTTGCTACCCATGCTAAAATATTCTAAAAGCAAATTTTCTTAAGCAATTTCGGATTTTCTTTTAAATTCACCAATCAATTTCATTGATTTAATCGGTAGTACAGCGATATGTACCCAAAAAGCATGCGAAAGAATAATACACGGATAGGTCTTTCTCGTGAGTTCGAGCACTCCGCAAAGCTGGGACGCTTACTAATCCTTAAGGACGACTGACGAACTGGTATCCCCTATTCAAAAAAAAAGAAACAAAAAACAAAAAAAAAACAAAACAAAAACAATTTTTTGACTATAGAAAATTATTTTGTTCTCCAAATTGTCAGAGAAAATTCTTTAGGGTAAGTGTGCCAAATTTCGGTATAGCTGCATGCATCGTCAAAGTCTCAAGTTTGAAATGTAATATTTTAAATACAAATTGATTTTTTTATTCCTTTTTTTTTGTAAGAGTGTTGCTTGGAACCTTGTAAAAAGTTTACCGTCTTTATTTACTCTAAAATCATTCTTAATACATTTTAAAATGAATAAAAATGTAGACATAGTTTTGGTGCCCTATTTCGGCCATCTTCATTCTCATAGTTCCTTGCCCTTCCGGAATTCTTCAAATGCCTTTTCAGATCATCTTGCTCGTCGAAGCGACATTTTTTTGTTATTTTTTGTATTGTATTATTTCTAGAGTATGCAAAAACTAAAAATTCATTGAAATTCGAGGAACAAAAAAGGTGGCCGAAATTGCAAGCTGGCCGGAATTTGGCACACTTACCCTATATGGCTTTCGGACACCGTAACTCACTCATCCTCTAAATTCAAAAAAATCATTGAGGAATCCCCATTTCCATAAGCCAGCTACAGTTTAAGATAAAGCTCCATGAGCTTTGAGTTTTCAAAATCACAAGATAAGGTTTTTGAATTTAAACTTACCTTGCAAGATGCCATCGAATTGATTGAGTTTGTAACCGCCAGAAATTGCACGTATTATACATATTTCATTCGTTCTTATTTATTGATTTATTGCTGATTCCTTATTTGTGAGAAAAATATAAATATAAATCGAAGTTCAAAGGACAAAGGCGAGTTTCAGAAGTGCCATCTGACGACTCTGTGATGTCCACTATCTCATTGTTCATCGCTCGCCTTATCTCCTCCATCATCCTTGGTATCAGCAGTGGAGTCATCAGCACTGGTAGATTGTGGAGCATCTGCTTTGGGTGCTTCCGCAGTGGGCTTGGGGCTGCTTTTGGGTGGTTCATTGGAGTCTCGGTCATAGAGATAACTTCCGCCTAGAGGCCGTGAGTGTGAGCCATACGAAGAGCTATCAAGGGAGAAAGCAGTTGTTGTCTTGATTTAGTACTGCAATTTATATTCGCGGCAGTTAAAGTGCATTTTTTAATAGCTTTACCACCCACCTAACTACTCTTTTTAAAGTAGTACACACGATAAAAATAATAGTGCTACAAACAGGTGTAATGTCTTTGTTTTGTTAACTGCTATGAAATATATCTCAGACCATAAAAGAGTTTAATAGGTTGAAGGAACTAAATGCAAAATTCATTATTCAGCTGAATTTTATTCATTTTCAGGAATATGTTTTATAAGGGATGTTTCATACTAATTTTTATGATGTTATAAGCTGTGGCTGGGTATGTAGGACACCGTTCTGACTAGAAGAAAAGTGGACATCAAAAGAGCGCACCAACACCAAAAATCATTGAAAAAATCCAAGTTTTAGGTTCTGAAGACCTAAGTATGACTCTATTTCATTGCCCTCAATATTTTCAAAAAGAAATATATTTACATTAAAAAACTGTTTATAGTGATGCCTGTGTACGTTATCAATTCGACAAAAATCTTTTTATAAAACGTTTCAAGTTTAAAAATTATTTATTCAGTAATATTAATTTCTTAATTATCTGAAATTGTGAAAAAGTAATAATTCACGTGGATAATATTATATAAGTAGGGGAAAGGCTCATAATTTTGTCCAGTTTCTTATTTTGGACACTTTGAGGATAAAATTGGACACTAAAAATAAATTGATTAAAATTATGGATTTTTATTCCAATATTTGATGAATAATGAATTCTATCTAAATATTTGTTCTTTTTGGAAGATTTTAACACTAAATACGTTAAATTTTGAATACGATTTGAGTTGAAATTGCTTTGTTGAAAATTCGTTGTGAGCAATTGCTTACGAGAAATATGACAGAACTTCGTGTTTACTTCAGTCTTATTTAGCTGTGGTGAAGTACTAACAATGTTTCTTTGCTTTTCTTGAGTGATATTATTGAATATTCATTGAATATTGTGTTGATTCACATTAATGGTAATTTGTACATTTGACCTGAAGTGAGATTTGCCTTGTGAATTAGATTTTTCGTGTGAAAAATGGTAAATTTTCTAAGACTTTCACCAGTGAAGTGATAGTTCCTATTTTGGACAGGTGTTTTTCTCTCCAAATTTCGTGATGTTTTAGCTTTTGTGATGACTAGGTTGGACAAATGCCTGGAGAAGCAAAGGAGCATCATCTCTACGAAAGAGATGTAGCGAGAAATGCCTTGAAAGGCTTCCAGAAAGACCAGGGATTGAGCGAATCCGCACGTACTTTGAGTACCGAAGTCAAGTCACTTTAATGAATGATATGAAAAGTTTCCGGGCTTCTTGTGACATTCTACGGTTCCCATACATAAACAGGAAACGTAGACTTGGTAAGATTGGCTATTGAAATGGGGAACAATGGGCATCCTGTTGAGGCGGATTAGCTGCCCAAATTTACAGCCAAGTTGTCCAAATTAATAACCAAGTTGTCCAAAATTCGAGTCAAATTCATCTCTACATAGCAATTCACTTTTAAACGTATTAAAACTAATTTTAATAAAAATAAGACGATAAATAGCTTGCCAAGTTTCTAAACAACCCTTCTGAAAAGAGAGTGACAAAAAAAGTCAATTAGTATCGAAAATATTGCACTTCAAACTTGTAACATCGATGCTTATAAGGAGACTGAACCAAATTACGAGCATATACCCTATTTACGTAAAATAGCTAAATAAATTATCAATATCATATTCTAAATTATGTTTTTTTTTGTAAATTGCGAGCTTTTCTAATTCAACTCCATTCTAAAGGGTGAAAAATATTTTCAAGAAATGCTTATTTTTAAATTTCATATTTCTTAAATCAATCCACCACGAATACATTGCATCAGTAAATTTACATATGTACAATTTCCGTGTTTTCATATTCTGTGCAATATGCGTACAGAATATGAAGGTAATGTTATAAATAATAATGCACTTTATGAATATGTGCTCCACCACCCATGGTTTAGCTCAGATTTTATGCAAAAAGGGGTGAAAGTGGGTGAAAGGTGAACCAATAAAATGCACGCTTGATGTGTATTTGTGGTGTTTGGGGAAAAAAAAAACGAAGAGAAAATACCATTTGATTTATTGTGAAAAGGTAAAAAATATAATAAAATGAATACACGACAATAAATGCAGAATATTTTTTGCATGAAAATTTTCTTTCCTAAATAGCACCAGATGGAGATTCAGAGATAGATTGAGAAATTGTGGATTTTAGAAGGAGAAGTCTTTTGCAAAAGTTCACAACGCATCATCCTCGCCCAATGTTGCTCAATAGAATCGTGCTTCTTGGAATTTACACGCGCTCAGGGAAACTTCCCAAACAAATTCAACGTTTCTCCACATTTATTTTCCATGATGATTCAATAGGACGAAGCAAAATGAGGGATCTCTCTGCAAGTTTCTATGGAGTTTTCCGCAGGCTGAATACTCACATATGGGTACTACTGGAGTTTGAGTTTGTGCAAGAGTAATAAGGGTTGAGGGAATATTCGACTTTGTATTCTAATACGTGTTTGTTGAAAATTTTCCCTGACTTTCCAAATGATGTGTAAGATGAAGAGTAAAATTGTCTGCCTCTTGAAACTAAAATGCAGTCAAACACATTCATACAACAAACAGTCATTACACTTTCGAATTTTACGAGTTATACGGTGGAAATTTTGAATAAAATTCGAATTCACTCCCGAGTGAGTATGGTTAAATGGGAGGAATAGAATAATATGTGAAGTTACGATTTATAACATAATTTCTGTTGTAAATTTATCTCACTTCCTCTTTGACTTTCAAAGAGTAGTTTATCTCCTGCAGAAAATACAATTGGGTCGATTTTCCATTACAGCAAAGTTTATTATGCACATTTCACAACATTAAAGTTTATCGCAAATGTTAATCCATGACCAACAAAATTCGATATAGAGCATTAATTTTTGAGAAAGTTCATTTGAACAACAGGGATATAGGAATTTTATTACAAAATAATTTTATATTCATAGACTATGAACTATTTAAACTATTTAGGGTAATGGGCAAAATTTTAACCAAAATTTACAAATTAGCCGTACTATTGCATATTTAATTTTATATTGTTTATAAAATTTGAACTTGTCAACCTCGAATATTGCATTCTCTTCTTTAATTAATAATTAATTTCTTCAATTAATTTAATGTAATTTAATATTATAAAAAAGAAGAAAAAATGCAATGTTCCGGAGGCAGCCAAAATCTCGTAGGTCAAAATCCCGAAAGGGCCAAAATCCCGAAAGCCAAAATCCCGAATGTTCAAAATACTGAAAGGGATGAAATTATATGGAGAATAATGCGTAGAATAATTTTCCAAGCCACAGAAAATTTCCCTTAGCCTCCAGCAAGCGCGGGGGCAATCGTGTGAGTAAAGTCACTTTTAAGAATTAGAGATTTTCGGTTTCGGTATTTTGGCTTTCGGGATTTTGTCGTTCAGGAATTTGGCTTTCAGGATTTTGGCTTTCGGGATTTTGACGTTCAGGATTTTGGCTTTCGGGATTTTGGCGTTCGAGATTTTGTCGTTCAGGAATTTGGCTTTCAGGATTTTGGCTTTCGGGATTTTGACGTTAGGGATTTTGGCGTTCTGGATTTTGGCTTTCTGGATTTTGGCTTTCGGGATTTTGGCGTTCGGGATTTTGGCTTTCGGGATTTTGGCTTTCGGGATTTTGGTTTTCGGGATTTTGGCGTTCGGGATTCTGGTTTTCTGAATTTGGGTTTCGGGACTTTAACCGGGACCCCAATTTTCAAACAAAGGCGAGACACTGTCCCCTAGACAAAAAGCATAATCCACCTACATATCGATGATGATGATTTAATTAAATAATAAATGGGAAATAATTAGTAAAAATTAGTCTAAATCTATACGGAAATTATTCAAATTTATATTTAGTTATATTCATAAATTGTTTGTAAGCAAAATTGAAAAATCTACATCTGCAGAGATTATTTTTTTAATACCCTTTATTACTTATCAATTATATTTTTTACTGTACTAATTTGAAAAAATATTATAAATGACCAAAATCTTTAGTGTTTTAAAATTTAACTGTAACATTTTTATGATAGACATTAATAAAATAAAGTGATAAGCCCAGATTTATTTTATGCCAGTGAAAAATGGAGGACCTTATCAAATACTAATTGTTTTTACTAGTATTTTTTTAACCGATTCAGTCAATGTAAAATAAAAAATACCGGGAACAGAACGTTCATATTTTGGAAATACTTTCTCAAAAATCTAAAAATATTTTTGGCTTCAAAAAGAGGAGAGAAATTATATATTATGGGGTCGACGAACCGCTATCAAACACGTGTTTTAACGGTCACTGAATTTAAATTCTTTATATTTGCAAACTTTATTGATTTAGATATAGCAACTATCCAAGAAAACAAATTGGCAATCAGAATTCAAATCAGAACCTTTCGCTATTTTGAGCGAAAACTCTGAATGACTTTCTGCGAACCGAGCAAAGAACAACAAAATATTTCCATCTCTGTTGGGCTATTTTTCTCAAATAACTAAAGGACTAAAGTAACTAAAAATTCATTCCCGACTGCAATTCGAATATCAATTGCGCAGAAATAAATCATCCAAATGACTTAAATTGCGTATGATGTGTAATGCTATATAGTCAGGGAATGGGCTAAACGAAACTGAACCTTATCATAAAATAATTTAGCTCCATAAACGAATTGTGAATCTGAATTATATTGCGATAAGGCTCAGCTATTTAAAACTTGGAGAAAAGAAGTTAATTTTAAAGCTACTCCAATTTAAATTTACCCCTCTTCCCACTATACTTCTCCCTGAGATAGTTATTTACTATCTCAATATGGAATATCTAGAATCATCGTAAAACATCAATAGTATAAATTAAAGGAAAACACATCAATTTTTTCCAGAACTTTCGGCTCTGGTTTTAAACGTTTATCAGTGTTCAAGTTTTTCAAATGTTCTTTCAATTAGTCTTGTGCAGGATTTTTCAAAAATACATTAGGTTATATGGGGGAGTTAGAACACTAATTCAAACTCAAACTGTTTTTTTTCAGAATTTATAGGATTATTGGAACAAATTCTATCTCTTTTTGGGTTTACTGAGAGTTTTCTTTACTGGTAGAAGTAAGTCCTGAACTTCCCACTATAAATAAATTTTATTGTAACAATTATCTCGATAAGATTACTAAATAATTATTATACATTAATCAATCTGCTTGTAACCTTGCGAAGCTGACACTGGGACAGTGATGGCCACACGGGAAGTAGGTTAAATTAAAATGATTAAATAAAATTCTAATTTTGTGAGATTTTGAAGATAATTTCCGGTGATCTGTGGGTCTGAGGATCACCATTCTAATAATAATAATAATATATTTAATCATTAGAGCTTTACAAGTATAAATATTGTCTCAGCAGAAAGGGAAATTGAAAGTAATCGTTAGAAGATATTTATCAGCTCGAGCTCGTCCTTGGCGAATTTTGTACAATCAAATATCCCTAACTGCGAAAACATACATAGCCATAAATGCGCAACGGCAGAGGAAGAAGACAAAGCTCGAGGAAAGGATGTTTGAATTTAGAGAAAATTCGCTTGACATCCTTGAGTTCAGTAAATCAGAAAAAGAAATCTAGATTGAAAAATGAAACAAGCAGAAACATAGATAGGCAGAGTAGTCAATGAAACAGAATTCAAAATAAAGTAGTATTAGGCATCAACAGCAAAATCGAAAAGAGGAAAAACAGTAACAGAAACAGAACCTCATGGAAAAAAAAAGAAAACAAGAGTAGGATCCAGCAAACAGCTGCAAATCCGCCAACAAGGATCACCAGAAAGAGAAAAGATCAGAGAAAAAAGACAGAAAAAAGACAGACATAGCGCGACAATCAGGGAGAGAAACCGGGGTACGAGAGACAGATTCGACAGTCGGAAAACATTTAGGAAATTGGTAAATTTGAGGTAAGCTTTGCAACTCCTTTGAATATATTGTTATATAAATTAAAGAACAAAATGAAGAAAACTATCCTTTGGTTGGTTGAGGTCTATTTTTAATAATTCAAGTAAGCTATCCCACATATTCCTGTTGAACCTATAGCCTACACTCATTAACTTGTTATTCGATTTGGATGTTGGGGAGATATTTTTGTGTTTTCAGCATATTATAAACTCATCATAACCCACTATTTTGCGGTGATATTCTTGCTTTATATCCTGTTTTAAAACCAAAGTATTACGATATAAAAGATAGATAAGTGGGAAGCGCACCCCTACAGCGATGGATATTGTTTTTGTGGGAAGCTTCAAAAATAGGAATCTGTTAGAAGGTAATGGGTAAGATCTAAAAGTATTCGCCACAAGAACGATCCATGCACTTAAACACCTTTTACATAAGTTCTTCACCAAGATTTCTTCCCATCAAAGCTCCTTCACTTCTCTCACAGTTCCAACTTAGTGAGGGGTTGTATATTTTCTCTGCCCTGATGCATTGCAAAAGTGCAATCTGTGGCCGGAAAAAGCTGTTAGTGGTGGGAGGAAAGGCAAACGCAAAAGTTTCCCCATCGTCATTGACACTCCCCTTGTGCCCCCACAGATGATAATTAACGTTTTTCTTCATGTCTTTACATGGTTCACGAGAAAACTTTCATATTAACTGAGGGTATGAAAAGACCACAAGACAGATTTTCAGATTCAGGACGGAAGGTTCTTTTGACTTTTCTTTTCATTATGCATTGTATATACAGCATGGATTTTCAGATGGGCAAGAGGAAGAATAACCTCATCTGTTAACAAGTCCTTTTCCAGCCCACTCCAGGGTATTTTCATGCGCATGGAGGTGAGGAGGTATAAAAGCTCTCTCACAGTGAAATATGGCCTGAACCACATTCTATTCTGCACTTGAGTGAGAATTTCTCATGTTAAATGGCCACTTGAGCTCCACTCCTTCATCACTTATTTTCCCGACAGTGTCTCTCTTCATGAGGAAATGTATGGGAGAATAGTCTCAGGAGGAGAGCCAGAGACGGACTTTCTTATATCTTTAAGAATGGGTTAAGGTAGATTCTTAAGCAGAAAATCTTTTGCTGTCCAACACGATGTACACATAGAGTTTGCTGAGGAGGCGTCATGTGTTCAATGACACGGAAGAGATAGTTGGAACTTTTTGCCTCTGAAGAAGGTCTTGTGAAATTCTAGAGTCCCTTGTCATCCTCCCATCCTTGCAACTCTTTCTTTCTCTTTCCAATACCACCCTCACCCATCCCTTGGTGCTGACTCCGCGAATTCCAGCACTAATATTCGTGGCATGACAAAGCACTTTGGGCTTTTAGTTTTATTGGCAAATGCAATCCTCAACAGGGAATTGGAAAGAACGAGAGGATTCGATATATAACAAAGTGGCAATATAAACTGATAAACAACCCGTCTCTACCATGATTTTAATCTATGTGGTGGAAATTTAGGGGAATTTCTCTTTTTTTTCCAAACTAACAATCGCATTTCAATAAATTTAATACAATAGTTAGAATTTCATTGTATCTCTCTAATTGCCTCTACACACTCGAGAAATTTATGTCCATTTTGGGAGTTTTTCCTATAGAAGCATAAGCAATTTATTTCAATAGGAACATAAATTTTTCTAACCTAAAGGTCATAATACTAACATTGAAATTTATTGAAAAATAGACAATATGATTATTTATTTTCTTTAACAGAACATTTTGAATATAGTCACAATATTGTGCAATTTACAATTTTAGAATTGACACTGTTTTCGAAATCATTGCTCATAAAAAAATACTTTATTTTAAGGTCTCAAGCGGATTTTAAGGGTAGGGGAAACTGGGGCACTACCAAACACGGGGTAGCAACAAACACTGATTTTTATTTTTAAACTACTTGGACTATCTCGACCATTTTTTCAGTGGACAAGGATCCCTATAATGCCTATAAATTTCTGTAAGCCTTGTCCTCTTAAGTCGAATATCTGATTAAAAAATCGCAGTGTTTGGTGGTACCCCGTGTTTGGTGGTGCCCCAGTTTTTCCCTATATGTATTATAAGCAATTTCCGTCAAAAATTGCATTTTTGAATGAATTTTAGCGTTTCCACCTGCAGAAACTTTTATTCAAAAACGCAATTTTTGCTGAAAATTGTTTCCAAATGTGCTTAAAGCCTTTAGTTTTTTGAATTTGAAGGTGATCTGCAAGCCTCGAAGATGAATCAGTGAAAGTTCAAAATTTGCACAAATAATCCATATTATTGTATGTAAACCCAAATGTGACTAGGCCTAAAATTACTTATCTCATAGGCAACCGAAACTTAAAGATGCAACACATTTTATAAAAAATATTCTTTAAGAAAAAAACTGTTTTGAAAAAACTCGTATAGCGCACGTTAAAAATTCAACAAAAATCCTTTGTAGTTCAGTTTTTGAGCCTCATTTAGATCGTTCTAAATATATTAAACCGTTTTTATGCATCGTCTTGTTACTATTGAAAAGTCTTGGACCTATTACCATGATATTGAATTGATACAATAATTATTTCAGTGGATTGAAACTGGAAATTCGGATTCAAATTCAAATAGGGTAAATTAAGCTAATTCAAAACCTGCTCCAAATGGAAATTTTTCACGACTCCAAATGGAAACGTCATTGTTTTCATGATAAATACAGTATCAAATTGCTATTTTTATATATTTTTTATACCTCATTTTCTTTAGTTAATATTGCTCCAAATAAAGCGAAAATCCATTCATATTCACAATTTTTAATTTGTTAATTTCTCAGAAAAATTAAAAGTGTACATTTTTACCATTGAATTTTTCATAGATCGATCATGTTTTCCAATGAAAAACACAATAAAGTGACTGGTGTTTATTCGTTTTTTTTTTTAACATTTATGTCATATTTCTGGCTAATTTTAGTTAAATTAAGTGATAATCTTTATTGTCAAAGGTACGTGAAGTTTTCAAATTAAATAATTACCTATTTCGTGAACAAAAAGGGTTTTTCTGAAGTGTCTGCAAATGCTTCAAAAGGAAACCTTGGAAATATGATTTTTTTTTTGGAGAGATTTTCTTATTGTAGTAGATGGGAAAGGAGAAAAGACCAGGAATAAGAACAAATCCTGTACTCAGGAGCAACTTAACAAGGTTTTGGAAGCCTTTCGTCGCGGTTTCACTTACACTGTTTGTCTCCAATTAGAAACTTTCCCTTGTCCCCATTTGGATTAATATGTTTAAAATAGAATCATTTTACGCTCGCGTATTTTTTTTCTATTTAAGAAGTTTTCAAATTATATCTAAATAATTTTCACTAAACAGTAACATTCTAGAAGAGTCAAGGAGAAAATTTATGTAATTCTCTTCAGAAAAAATATGAACTTAATGTGTTGACTCTTCTGTCAAAGTTAAAGCATCTGGAAATGGTTTTGAATGTAGACATTTACAAGCTCGAAAAATCTGTAAAAAAAAATGGAGTTTGTTCTTAATTTGCAGGATATTCGTTAATTGAATAATACTTAATATTGTCTTTGAATTGTGAACTTTTGGATAAATTAACCCAAATATTTATGAAAAAAGGCCAGCATTTTAGCCTAAAGGATCATTTTCACCAATACGAAACACCTGCTCACAAAGATGTTTTGTCAATGTCGAAATTCAAAGATTCGAATTAAAAATTCCTTGGTCATCCACCTTATTTGCTTGATTTGATGTCCAGGGGCTTCTATTTGTCCAAAAATGTGAAGACATTTGTGGGTTTATAGATTGAAAAACACACAATAAAACGGACAAAAAGTCTAAGTAATTTTTTCGAAACTTGAGAACTCTAAAATACTGACGAAATGTGATCTCTGGAAGAGTTAATAGTAGGGGAGACCGGGGCAGAATTAGCCAGTAAATGAAATTTTTCATTGAGCATAATTTTTATTAAAATGTTTGCATCATGCTAACAAATACTTCAATAAATAGGAAGGAAAGTGTAATTTTGGAATAAATAGTGGTTTCTTTAATATTCCTTCTAAGACAGGCTATAACATCCCACTGTTTAATACCATGCGTGGCTAAATCTACCCCGGTCTCCCCTACATACCTATGTTGCTCTTTATAATTTTAAACTTATAGATTTTCTCTATAATTCTTTAGTCAGTGAAAATCATACATAAGCTAGGAGAGTCTGGTGCAAAAAGTCACAAAACGGATATTTTTTTTTTCACAAGCTACCCGAGCACCCTAGAAATTTCAATTTGACGCAGTTTTATAGGAAATTTATAGCTCTACAAATTTGTAAGTAATTTTCCTATATTTTGTAAGCCGTTTTCTTAAAAGTAATTTTGTGATCATTCTCAGAATGCTGGGGCAAATAGTACCAGATATTTTTTTTATTTTCTAAACTCCTTGTTCGAGTTCTAAGAAACACGACATTAAAGAAGATCTATGAAGGCTGTCTATGGAAAAAATTTTAAGCCGCTTTTTTATCTTGAAAGACATTGAATTTTGAAATTTTCGATTTGTGACTTTTTGCCCCAGTCTCCCTTATCTTTCTCAATTATGAGCTTTAGAAGCATAAAAATCATTAAGAGCTTCTTCTAAATTTACGTGTCAATTTTAGGAATGAGACCAATATTTTTTTTAGAATTGAGGTTTCTAGAAAAATTTATTAAATTCACTGAACAAATTTAATTTTTCTTCTTTTTAACCCTCTAACGGGTAAGACCTCCTCCAGGCGGTGTTTACAAAAATCACATTAACAGCGACAATAAAGGTTTTATTTATTTAAAAGTGCTATAGGGTCCTCGGTAATATGTAGTCTTATAAACATCTCTTGAAAGTTCGAAATCATTTTGACTCTTCGTTTAGTTGCTATTCCCAGTTTTGTGTGACAGGTCAGAGAAAAAGCAACAAAAAATATTTGTGCAAAAAAACTCATTTCCAATTTCCATAAAAATACCGATTTAAAGTTTTCTGACTAAAATAAATTTATTTTATACTCAAAGATATGTCATTCTACTTTGTATATTTTATTTAAAAAATTTGAAAAAACTAAAAATGTGAATTTTAGAAGCAAAAAGAGTTTCAAAAAATTTTTATATTTTCTCACCTAGCGCCTAAACTAAAAAAAAGATAATGAAGAATGGATAGTTTTTTCGACTTTATTGGATCATAATTAACCTATAAAACATTGTTTTAGAAATTTTTCGCATATTAAAGAAGACACCGTTAGAGGGTTAAATTTATATTCTCATTAACCAATTATTCTTTCGATGTAAAATTAAAATGAGTACAAATTATAAAAAAAAGCTTCAGATGATTAATTTATAAACTGATTTGCACGTGAATCCAGGACATCAATGCATGCACCTCTTCAGTTTAATACAATATTAGATCAACTTAATTGTTTTCTCCCCATTTCTATGTAACTTGTAACTCAAATCGCACACCTCGCACACAATCCTCCACCAAAGTGATTTGTTCTCAACAAATCTTTGATAATGTCAGTAAATCTGTTATCTAACACCCAAACGCGTAGGGGTCGTCATTCTTGTAAGTTATGTCTTGTCGTTTCGTACCACAAAACACATATTGACCACGCGCTTAGTAAGGACACAATAATAATGATGACTATGGTCCGACATGCTGTACGTTGGGTGAGTGTTTGAAAACCTTTGCAGTCATGCTTTTTCCTGCTCCCTCTGACCTTTTCATGGCCATTGAGTGAAAACAAACACAAAGTTTCTCGTTCAAATCTGAGGGAAATTCTTCTAGGGGGAACATAGTGGTGGAGCAAGAGACTTTCCAAAGAGCTCCCTGTGCAGGCAGTTTATGGTCCATTTGGCTCTCTTTGTGAGTGTCTTTATTGCAGTGATCTTCTTCATTCTATATGTATATACAGTACATATGCATTCCAAACTTTCTATTGAAACCACACACAAGCATTAATATAAAATTACATACTTGTATATATGTATAAAAGCTTCTGAAGAACGGAAGAATTATTCAGTGCAGTCGATACATCAGAAAAATGCTTGAGGGAGATTTATGGATGACGATGGTGTTTTTTTTTCCTTTAGGGTCGGCAAACTCTTTTATAGCATATTTGTTGGGAGTGTGAGAATATTAAAATTCTCATAATCATTCCTTCCAATCTTCTTTATGTTAAACATTTTGCAATATTTGTTTTCCTCCTCTGCTTTTTGCTACTGAAAAACTTGTAAAATATGCAAGAGGGGTTATAGATGGAAGAAGAACCGCCCTTATCATCAGTTAAAGTGCCAAAAATCTCCAAGGGGAATTTAAACGGTACACTTCTTTGATTACTGAATTTTTGGAAAATGCCTCTGGTTTTTGCCGAAGTACTTTGAGGTTGTTTGTCCATTGTTTCTTTTTTTATTTCCCAAATATCCATATTTGGATTACATTACACGCCGCAGGAAATTTATGTTCGGAAAAGTTAAGGAAAATACCACGTGCTTGATGCAATGTAGATTTATGAATAAGCTTTTAAATTGTGTTATTTCCATTTTGTGATACAAAAATTCTTGATTAATAGGAAACAAGTCTTTGTTTGAAAAGATTTTTGAAAAACTAAAATCATTTATGTGCTTTTGTCTTGTTAAACACTATAATTTCAGAATTGTGACAGCATTTCAGTAACTTGCAAGAAATTCCTTACAATGCAAGAAGATGGTATTTGACTTTCTGTATAACTACTCAAGATTAATATAACAACATGATTCTTTCAAATTCCATTTAAACAAGGGATGCTATATAACACCCCAACTGATTTCCGACGAGGAATTTTAATCAGGAAGACCCCTTTGAAAGTCAGGGTTTGGGATAGCATAGAAATGTCAGTTTCTAAGCTATCTAATATGAAACTGTACATTTAATGTATGTAGATGAACGAAAAATCATTAGATTTCAAAGAGTTTCATGCTCAAATTTCTTTACAATTTGAAAGACATTTTGGTCCTAAATTCGAATTTCTGATGCCATCAGTATCCAATATGTTACAACATGGGAAATCAGTTACAAAAATAAATTAGTTACAATATTGGAAAGACTTTTTCACAATTTTTACATTGTTTTCAGCAGTATAGAATTGATACAAGGGATAGAAAAGGTGTATGAGTCGAGTATTCCAAATCTGAAACATCATAGTTTTCCCTAACAAAAGTATCAAAATCGAAAAATTGACCAAATATTTTTGGGAGATAAAATGTTGAACCTTTGGTGGGACTGACAGGGAATTATGTAAAATGAGTTGCTTATACCTAGCGATACTAACAATATTACTACCTATCAATTTGTTTTTAGGTATTGATCGAAGACCGGCCAAAAACGGTCAAAAAGCACGAGAGCGTGATACAACACAATAGTGCCCTAGCCCTAGATACACTTACGACTTAAGAGACAGTTTAACGTAATTATAATCAAAATAATGATAAGTTTGCATTTTCATCAGTTTCTGACTAAGCAGTCTCTCGGCTTAACCCTTTAAGGACGACAAGGTTTAAAATCGGGGGTCAGAAAAAATCACTTTTTCTAACATTTTAGAGTAAAACATAGCTTTAGAAGGCCGTAGGAAAAATTTCATTTTTGGGTCACCGGTGACCCAATAGTCCTTAAAGGGTTAAGGGCAGAATCACATTGACAGTAAAATACTCACCGTTATTTCGTTAATTCACGCATTTTCATTGTAATTCTTACGCAAATTCTCAATTACTGTATTACCTTATCTCATACTCGGTGGCATTAGGTGAAAATAATATAAGAAATTGAAGAAATAAAACGAAAATCCGATAAACGGTGAGCAAAAAAAAACTGTAAGAGAAATTAATCGTACAGTTTTTTTTGTTCACCGTTTATCGCATTTTCGTTTTATTTCTTCAATTTTATTATATTATTTTCTCCTAGTGCCACCGAGTATGAGATAAGTTAATACGGTAATGGAAAATTTGCGTAAAAATTGCAATGAAAATGCCTAAATTAACGAAATACGGTGAGGCTACGGCAAGCATTTTATTGCCAATGTGATTCTGCTCTAAAGGCGTCTACACATTGGGAGCAATTTTCGTCAAAAATTGAGTTTTTGACAGAAATTTGACATTTCCCCCTACAACGCTGCAGGGAATTTCCTTCAAAAAAGCAATTTTTGACAGAAATTGCTCCCAATGTGTAGAGGCCATAAACCGGGGAATGACTAGTTAGTTAAGACTGATGCGAATTTAGTCAAATAATTATTTTGATTATAATTATATTAAGCCGTCTTTCGGCTTAAGTTATAATTAGTTGAGGACCCAACGCTCCTTGGCATTGCACTTCTATATGATCCAAACCAATATCAAAATCAAAAATGAGAAGTGCTACTACCCCTGCTGAATTCTTCAGACCTAGGTCCTTTTAATCACCAATTGTTCCGGTTGATTTTCATAGCGTGCCTGAGCAGCACTTTGGCAATTCTGAAGAAGTAAAAATTGGATTATATGAATAGTTTTGATTCAAAGACATTCCTTTTTATTGTCGGGATGTCCATCTATCACCAAAGAGATAGCAAAAATATGTAGCTAGCAAGGATTGATCCTTAAAATAAACTATTTTTTTTTGTATTTCTCTAAAAATTTTCCATCTTTCATTTATAAAGAACTGAAGAGTTATAATGTCATGCTTTAAAACCTTCCTTTCTAAACAAGTACAACATTATTTTTGGAATAATTTGAGATATCTGAAATATGTTTGAAAACATAAAAGGAATGCATTGCAAAGCTCAGAAATCATACTTTATTGCAATTTTAACATCTGAAATTTCTTGAATTTTGGCCCCATTCCATTAATCTTTTGAAAAGCACCAGAATTATGCTCAAGGGTGAGTAATTCATGAAATATTTCCAATGGTAAGGGGTTAAAATTTCAGCATGAATTCTCGTGCCTGGAGACACATGTAGCTTTTGTGAGGAATGTGGGAATTAAGGTGGAGCTCAATGGTTACGCTCAATGTTTGTTCACCTTATTTGTATGCTCAACTGACAACCCAGCAAAGAGATGATCAATATATAGATGAAGACCAGAGAGATGGGTTTGAATATTTGTTCATAGCTGTTATGTGTTCCGAACCAAAACCGCCTCTTTGTCACACCAAAATACTCATTTACCATCTTCCACTTACACCTGATAAGAGGGAACTGTTCTTGTCTTATCATACCTCTGTGGTACCAGAGTCTGAACACATTATTTGACATACCTATGGATAGTAAACAAACAATTAAATCACCCACAGGGTATTCAATTTTGAATGCCTTTCCACAATATCCTCAATCTCACTTGCATATTAGAAATTTTCTGTCTATAGTAACATCACAGTTATGGTTTATGCTACTCATGAAATGTTCATGTCCGATATTGAGGCGATTGCTTACAGCAATAAAATGAACCATTTGGGAAAATGTAATATTTTAATGAAGACAAATAACAAGAGTCCTTTATTAACGTAATAATTTACCGTAGCTTTTTAGAATTTATTTTTTTCTAAAAATAGTATTTATTTGACAGATGTTTTGATGAAAGTTCGTCTAAATAAATTAAAAGTCGCACTGTAGGGGAAGGCATCCAGGCTTCGCACACACTTTCCTTCCCGTATTCATTTAATAAATGAGACCTAATTTATTCAGGAAATGTGTGACTTGAGACTAGGTATTGAAATATATTGTCTTGTATTGCCATAGGTCAGATACACAAAAGGAATATGGAAAAATATAAAATGTTTTATAAAAAGCCTTCCCCTAATAATAAAAAAAAACGTTACCTAAGCCGGAATTTTTGAGTTTTTGATATTTCATCATGAGATTCTACAACATTAACGGATAACTTTCTTCACCTATTCCAATCGGGAATTTCAAGATTTCAAGATTTTCTACACTTAGTTGTGAGTTTTAAAAATTAATAACTGTTCGTATTAAATATTTATGAAATGCTGTAATGATCACTAAACCGTGATAAACTTGGATACACTGACTGAGAGAAATCCGAAAAAGTTAAAATAACATTCAACAACAATAACAACAATAATCCGAAATCGGTGTAAATATTACACTTTTTAAGTGTATTAGGGGTTAAAGTTACCCTTTTCTATGTTAATTTTACCCTTATAAGAGGTGTAAAATTAACATTGGAAAATGTTGATATATTTTTACACCTAAAAAGTGTTAAAATTTATGAGAAAAAAGTTAATCGCACCCCCGTTTTTTTTCTCAGTGTAAAAATATGTTTCGAAGATTGTCTCACGGGTTTTATACCTCAATACTCACAACTTGGAATATATACTGATTTGATTAAATTGCAAGCTGAAATGTAGTTACTAATATTATCTTCCTTTCTAACCCCTATCTTACAGAAAGATTTTTCAATAAGGTCAAATTTGGGAAGAAACTGTTTAACTTGAGAGGTCCTTGAAATCATGTTATGAATACAACAAATTTAACGTTTTAAGATCTTGAAGTTGGTTCTAGAATTGAAATACTCACAATTTCAAAATTTTAAAACATTTCACAGATTTGGCATCACGTTCTGAATTCTTTGATATCAGAATACGAAAGTCTTTGAATTTTCTTAGTATACGTTGATATTAGTTTCACGGCGTTATCACACTTGCACATTAAAATTTTAATGTGATTCACATTAATTGTCGCTTGTGAGCGTCCAAATATGTTATTTGTGTCTTTGAGGTCTTTGAGTCACTTAATATTTAAAGTTTTTCTATTTATTGATAAAGAAGTGGACTTGGCCTGCAAAAATAAGTTTAAATTTACCTAAAGCATAAATATTTTTCACATTAAAAAATTAAAGAGAAAATCGCATTAATTTTTCGCAGTAATGCTATAAATCAATTTATATCAAATTTTGCGGGCCAAGTCTACCTTTTTATCAACAAATAGATCAAATTTTGAATATAAAATGATTCAAACACACAAATTACACATTTGGACTCTCACCAGCGTCAATTAATGTGAATCATATTAAAATTTTAATGTGCAAGTGTGATAACACAGTCAGAATTGAGTTCATTGTTTCAGTTGGACCGATAATAAGGTGTTTATACATTCTGAGAAATTTATAAAAGTCATTTGGCCTACACAAAAACATTTTGTAAATAGTTCGTAAATGTTTATGAATTCCTACAAAGTTCGTTAAATTTTGTAATTTTTCCCAAACATTGTTCATAACATAGTCACTTGATAAAAACATTTAAGCCGAAAGACGGCTTAGTGCTTTAATGGACAACTGACTGGATTGTAGTGTAATCATTATTTTGATTATATTTACATTAAGCCGTCTCTCGGCTTAAGTCGTAGGTCTGTCCAGAGCATAAGGATCTATCTAAGCATCTATCTAAAGATTAAAGATCTCATGCACTCAATGTCAGTTAAATATTGAAACTGTACGCCAGGGCGGTTATACAAATGTTTTAAGATTAAAAATAGTAAGTCAAAAACGTTTTAAAGTGTAGATAAATATAAAATATTATATTTCTAATTTGATAAATTCTATCATTAGCAAGGCATGGTGTAAAATATAAACACTAAGCGTTGTAACAACGCAATAAACTTAATGTTAGAATATCTTGATATACTAAATGTTTGTCGATTGCGAAAGCATGGATATGGAATGGACACTTACCCTTGCTGTGGAGTATCTTTATCATTTGGCGGGTATCCCGTTGGATGTTTGGGATCCTTATCCTCCGGCACGTATGTCCAGCTGCCGGGGGGATTACGATCATCTGTGCTGGGATAGGAAGAAACAGGAGGTGGCTGCTGGACGGCTGGGTAACTGCCGGACGACGGCGGGCGACTGTGTCCGCCGCTTGGACGATCGTAGCCACCCGACGCCGGCCGGTAGTACTCTGGGGGTGGATCGTATGGATGTGGAAGTTGCTGATATGAGGGCGGTGGTGGCGGCGGCGGCGGTGACTGATAATTGTGATAACTGTTTTGATGGTGGTGATAGGGTTGTGACGGTTGTGTCGAAGGGCGATTAGCAAAGTAGTAGCCACGTCCAGAGCTATCAAAGCCGGATTCACCCCTATAAATTGATGCAGTGCAAAACACACGTGCAATAGTTGAAAATGGTGGAAAATTTTGTGTATTATTTGTCTATGTACATTAATCACATTTAATCACAATTTGCATGAGTGACAATGAATTGTTCAAGCACAACCTTCCAAATTAACCCAAAAGATAAATTAAGAAATTCGATGAAAGAGTCTTTGGGAGGAGTAAAATCCAATTTCCAGAGGATTTTAGCATAAAAGTTTGGTGGATGAATTCAATTTTTTTCTGGGATCATTGCTCACGAAAAAAAGGAATATATTGCAAAGTATCAAAAATTGCTCTTAAGACTCTCTTCATCTCTTCATTTTGCCAATGTGAAAGTTTGTGCTTGAAAGTGTGGAAAATTGAAGGCAAAAAGTTTGAGAAACCACTCTAAAGGAAGAAGGTTCATAAAATAGAAGTAAAATAAGGAGCTTCAAAATGGTGTACACACTTAGTCATTTTATTAATATTTGTAGAGGCTTCCAGTGAAAGTACACACACATATATACAAAGTCAAGGATTACAGGAAGAGTACAAAGGATAGTAAGAGGAATTGTACCTATTAGCAGAGAATGATTTCACTTGGGAATTTAAATGTTTATTACAGGATGGAAGGGGAAATCTGAAGAAAAGTTGTTAAAGTAAATTTGATCAGTGAGTGACATATTGTGAAAAAGCCCAGAATATCTCAAAGGAATTTCAACATTCAATTCTTTTAAGGGATAGGGGAAGGCTTTGATCGTTCGCACATACGCTACCTTCAAATACTTCATATTTCTCCCATATTCCTTTATGAATCTTATCTATGGCTATATATTTTAATATCTAGTCTTAAATCACACCTTCTCTGAAAAAATTTAGAGTCTAGCTCTTTTTTCTTGTCATAAAATGATAAAGATTTTTGAGGCGAGGCCATAAGTAAAGACAGGCTACAAGTAATGCCGCTTCCTTAATGCTTCTGAAAGCACAATTATTGTTGTGCTGAGATCTAATGAATCGTCTTATGAAACGAGCTAATATTCTAGCAGACTTTTTGAAAATTTCTAATTCTCAAAATTACCCAACCACTAAAATGAATCTGTTTCCTTAGTGTACTATAAATCTGATTTGGAAAGAAACCCTTTTTTTCATCGACCCTTGACCAACTTGTATTTCATCGATTTTATGGTTTTAATTATTTTTGAATTTACTCAAAATTATTTTTGGTTGAGTTTTATCCTTTGTAAATTCTGAGCCTAAACTTGTAAAAGCTCAGGATCAGCCGAACTAAAAGCATTCAAAGGAGATTGTAATCCAATAATCTAAAAAAAAAGAATAACGGCAAAGAGCAAATATTATTGTAAATCTGTAGTTTTGAATTAATTCAATTTTTGAAAAAAAAACTGCTATGAATTTCTCAAAAGGCTTTTTAGTTTTTGATAGACTTTCTGATTCTCGAATTTCGGAAATATTTCGAAAAACATAATGGTTACTTCCCGTGGTACATTAGATCTACGTTTTAAAAAATATCACGACTATTCCTTTAACACTAAACCTACCAAGACCCGGTCAAATTTACTGGTTTAAAATTAACACATAACTAAACAGACAAATTTGTTGAGTATCCTACCCCTATCGCGGTTTGTCATTTGACCGAAAAACAACCAAAAACGGTTGATAGGTTTAGTGTTAAACAAATTAGCCTGCACTCACGTAATATTATATGGAAAGAGTCTTTGGAAAATCGATACAAATCCTATTTTTCACAATTTTATTTTCAAAACTTATTTCTTTTTTTTTCATATTTTAATACATCTTAACCTTGCTGCAAATCGTCCCACAAATATTCTAAATTTTAAAATCTAATAGTTTTCGATATGTAGTTTTCAATCTAAGAATCACTATCATAAGTAATAAAGCTATCCATAACTTTGTGTAGGTTGTGTGAAATACCATAGAGGTCTATCAATGTGATGTATTTTACAGTCGCTGTGGGGGGCGGAAAAAACTAGACAATTTATAGATTCCACCCATCAATTTCACACTCTCTTGACTCCCTTATTCTCTTAATCCCCATTATGAGAAATGACGAGAATGAGTCCTGCTAGAGGAACTTCAATGGAAATACCCTTCAAAATGTTTCAAGTGAATTTCATTAGAATAAATTTATTACACTCACAAGGGAAGTCAATTAAAAAAGCTACAATAGGAGATTAATGTTTAGAGAACTTTCTCCCCTGGTCGCATGGAAAAATTAATAAATCAAAATTGA
This sequence comes from Phlebotomus papatasi, assembly GCF_024763615.1. NCBI lineage: Eukaryota > Metazoa > Arthropoda > Insecta > Diptera > Psychodidae > Phlebotomus > Phlebotomus papatasi. The sequence continues at coordinate 94,258,881 of NC_077223.1, forward strand.
AATTGAGGGAAAACTTTTTTCTCTCTTTCTCTCTGCCCACAATGTGTACTCGGGTAATTTTTACCGCCCCCATCCAAAAATGAAATATAGAGAGAAGAAAAAGCAATTTCTTGTCTCAATTTTCTAACACTAATTTTATTTATTTTCATTTGTACCAGGAAAAAGAAGCAGATGCGCAAAAAATACCATATGAATGAATGTTTCTAGTAAAGCAATGCTTTCTACTTATAATATCCATAGTAGTTGTACCTGTAGGTCTCATCGTAGGGACGATAATTGCGGTAGTCAAAGTATCCACTTCCTCTATTGGGGCTACGATCGTAATTGTCGTAGTATTGGTTCCTGTCATAGAACCGATCTGAAAAAGAAATATTTAAAAATTAGAATAATATTCAAGTGATGCGGCCAAAAGTTAGTCAATTTAATCCTTTAACGATAAGACACTTTTTACGAACCGAAAATTAACAATAAAAATTTAATCGATAAACAAAATCAATAAAACGTCTTATGCAGAAAATAGACACAGGCTGATCCTAGAGAATACTCAGCTCGAAAAATTTGGCGTTAAAGGATCAGCCCAAACTATCATACACTGGGGATTTAAGATCAAGGATTAGCGTTTTCAGCGTAAATTTCTATTAAATCTCCACAATTTGATTGCTGAAGGACTTCTTATGTGCATTATCAATGGATTTTTCGTACAGGAAAGAGCACTATGACCTTCCCATTACCCCAATTTTAATGCATTTTAGGATTTTGCAACATTGTGTACCATTACTCTCCATGTGTTTTCACCCAATTGACATTTCGAAAAGCACCTAAAAACACCCAAAGTGAAGCTTTTTATTTTCAACACTGGCGCTGATGTCGCCTAATCCTCGTAATTTCACTAGACCTCACGAATTTAGAAGATCAGCCTGATCCTCCAAATTTTAGACTGATCCCTGAGTGTATCGACACCAATCCTCATTTTTCGGGATGATCCCTAAGCCGATCCTTGTGTCTATTTTGGGCTTTACATCTGACTTTAGAAAATCCAACTGATTTTGATTCGATGCACTTTTTACCTCTACGAGCGATAGGAACAAAAATAGCCCAAAAATTTAGGGGAAACTGGGGCACAACCAAACACGGGGTAGCATCAAACACTAATTTTTATTTCTAAACTACAGTAGGCTTTCGCTAATTCGGTTCTTTGAGGATCGGGCTACTTTTTTAACTCGGGCAGCAGTTAAATTTGAAAAAAGTTTGTTGACATTTTTCAAGTTAGATTATGATTATTAAATGAAGCAAATATCTTTAAATTAGCCATGGTTTGTCTTAGTTTTGATGTGATTTTGCATTATTAAGGAATTTTCATGATATTTACAATGTATTTGAGTACGAAAACTCAATATGTGCATTCAGATGAATAAAAAACCGTTTCATTTCAAAAAATATGTTTCCCGAATTTCTCTCTAATTCGGCTGATATTTTGGACCCAAATGCCCGAATTTGAGAGAGTCTACTGTACTTGGACTATCTCGACCATTTCTTCAGTAGACAAGCATCCCTATAATGTCTATAAAATTCTATAAGTCGTGTCCTCTGAAGTCGAATATCTGATTAAAAAATCGCAGTGTTTGGTGCTACCCCGTGTTTGGTGGTGCCCCGGTTTCCCCTAAGTAATTTTTCTTACAATACCAATAAATAATAAATTTCAGTCTACTGAAAAATATTATGTATGAGTATTGCAGTTTCTTTTTCCAAAACGGGTTTGCTTAAAAAATGGAAGTATAAAAAATAATTAAAATCATTTTTCAAAATCATCATTTTTAAGCTTAAATATTTACTATAAGTATAGCAAATTAGCTAGAGACTTGCAAAAAATATCCTAGATTTCTTCAACCTTCTACTTTGCAATTAGGTACAAACATAAGGAAAAATAGCTTCAGGTAATCATGAAAAATTATTTTCTTTATGGGACACGGGTGTTCCAATCGTCCTTAAAGGGTTAAGGAGTAATGTCTAGGAGAACGTCTAAAATTATCGTTTTTTTGTGACTTTTGGTAATCAATCGATCAATATGAAATGTTCAAGGGTTTTATGTCTTGAGGAACACAAAAATATATTTTTTTATTTTATAATATTTAGAGATTCCTACAAGACGATTGGGGGAGACTGGGGAAAATTTGTCAAAACGAAAATTTCAATATTCACTATTTTCTAAAATAAAAGAGACAGAGGCTTGAAATTTTTATTATAGATAGCCTTCATAAACCTTCTTAAAATTACAAAGTTTCAAGGGATTCGAGGTAGGATTATGTAAAATAAAAATAAAGAAATTTTGAGCCCTATTTTTGGAATATTTGGCTTACAGAAAATATCAATACTGATTAGCTCAATTTAAGCACATTTCTCGTTAAGATAGAGAAAAATTATCTTCGACAAAGTTGTAGAGGAATAAATTTCCTATAAAAATATGTCTATTTGATATTTTTAACGTTTGCGAGAGAAAAACGTCACAAATTATCCGAAAACTGACAAATTTGCCACAGCAATTTTCAGAATCTACACAAAATCGACTTTTAGAAAATGATTCGAAAGTCACATTTCTTTCGAGACAGAGAAAAAAGTCTGCTGCAATGTTGTAGAGCAGTAAATTTCCTATAAGAATATGCTCATTAGCAAACGTTTAATTTTTCTTAGAGCTCGTGAAAGAATTAAATATGCGTTTTGACAAGTTTTGCCCCAGTCTCCCCTATATGAAGAGAATGAAATATTTCTTGGAGTTTAAACAATTTTTTGACCCTGTCTTACCCCTGTCATAATATCCTCCACCCCTCATCATTTCATAGTAGTAGGGATCCCTGTTGTCATATCCATTACCACGGTAATCCTGACCAACGGAATTATACCGTGAATCCTGCTGATACCCTCCATGTTGCTGTGGCTGATCATAATAAGAGGGACGGTAGTAGTATCTGTCTCGATCATCATATCGTCCTGGACTTGGATATCCTTGTGGTTGATACCGATCATCGTACCTTTAAAAAATATTAAATAAAACATTTTTATTGAAATGAATTTTGCAAAGATCTGTAGAAACATGCCACTCGTGAAAAGTTTCAACAACACTGTTACTTGTGCTTAAAAAGGAAATTTAGGTTTGTATATTTAGAATTGAAAAAATAAAGAAAGCTGAAGCGAGGCTTAATATATTTTGTCAATAGTGAACTTCCCATTCAGCAGACAAAACTCTTTCCCAAATTCAATTTTCAGCTTAAGAATGCAAATATTCTTGGCACCCTTTCATAAGAGATAATCTCGCTTCAGGAGAGGGTGCGTAGATTAGAAATTAAATTGGAATTAGACAAGACCAAACAGTGAATTCTAATTGCGTCTCCATCCACCTTGGCTTTTGAGCTGAAAATCACTTAAATAAAGCACACAAACTGGATGAAATAACACACTCTTGGAGCAATTCTCCTCTACCTGTTCCCATAGCGATCTGTATTTTGGCTGCCATAGTACCGATCTGGTTGATAGTACCAACTATTCCTTTCATCATATCCAGTTTTTCCATGTGGGCGGAAAATGTTGAGAAATCTGCAAACCCATCCAAGATATCAAGGTTTCACAATCAATAAATTTTTAGTTCGAATAAGATTAAAAATTAAGGAAGAAGTTTAATTGAAGCACAATTAAAAATTACAATATATTTAAATTAAAATATCCTTTCTCCTCAAACATAGAAAAAATATAAAATTCGTAATTTACGTTTTGTTGGTACTTATTTATAAAAATTATATTATTTCAGGGTTTTCAAAGCTGTGTTCATTCCTATTCTCACCTATGGTCATGAGATTTGGGTAATGACCGAAAGGGTAAGATCGCGAGTACAAGCTGCCGAGATGAGGTACCTTCGAGCGGTAAAGGGAATCACTCGTAGAGATCGAGTGAGGAATGTGGCCGTTCGTGAGGAACTAAGAGTCGAGGAGCTGCTTCTTCGGGTTGAGAGATCACAACTTCGATGGTATGGACATGTTCAACGCATGAATGAAGAAAGATTCCCCAGAAAAGCTATGCAAGCCATTGTGAGGAGACCTCGGCCTCGAGGCAGACCTAGGACAAGGTGGCTGAATCAAATTCAGAATCTTGCCTTGGAACGCCTCGGGATCGAACCCGAACATCTTCCTGAAGTGGCGGAGGACCGACAGGCGTGGGCTGCTAGATTGGATGTCATGGGCCCGCGACCCCAATAGGGATAAGCGGTTGAAAATGAATGAATGAATGAATATTATTTCAGGATATACCAAACACTCACGGATGATATTGCAATACAGAAACAATAATAATAAGAAAGTCTTAAAATCTTTAAAAGTTTCAATTAAAGAATAAATTCATTAATAAAAAAAAGTTATCAATGGCAAAACAATCGGTTAAAAATAAATAACTTCATTAAAGTTTTTTTAAAGGCCTTGTACGTATTTGACAAGTTTTTCAATTTTGATATAATGCCATAAAAATTAATTTTTTTTATGATGCAAATAACAATTTGTAATTTGAATTCACTCTTTAAGGACGAGAACCATTTCACTGATTAAAATTTAACAACGAAAAAACATAAGTGTTTATTAAAAGAAATCACACCTAATGAAATCTATAACCAGAAAAAAATAAAATTTTGAAAACAAAACTCGAAACTTCAGATTTCTAAAATTCATCCAAAATACGACCCTTCGAAGGGTAGGCGAACTCTCCCTTCGAACGTTCGTGCATTCAAAAAATGTGAATTTCTTTTATTTTCCGTAAAAAAATTACACATAATTATCACGCAATTATTAATAATTGATGATAAGCTAATTAACATTTAATAATAATGTGCAATTCTCTTAAGAAAAATAAAAAAAAATTCACATTATTCGAATGCATGTACGTTCGAAAGGAGGGTACTTTCCCCTAAGAAGTTGAAAAATTCAAAATCGAGTGATTATATACTGCTCTCTCTGCTGAGTTCGAGTAGTAAAAAATAACTTTAAATAGTCAGAAAAAATTATTTTCGGTATGGAATACCGGTGACACAATCGTTCTTAACCCTTTAAGGACGAGAGGGTAAAAAATTAGGGATCCGAAAAATTATGTTTTCTTCTTTTTAGAGCGAAACAAAACTTTAGATGCCTGTAGGAAAACAATATCTATTTGAGTCACCGGTGACCCAATCGTCCTTAAAAGGTTAAAGGGTTAAAGGCTAGTGACGCTTCATATATAATTTAGAGGATCATTTGAAAAAAAATCTGTATACATAACGTCGGCTCCAAAAGAGGACTATTGTAAGTCTAAATTGTAAACTTTAGAGGAAAAAGGTTGAAAGTTTGTCAGCTAAAATTTATTTTTAATAATTTCATTCAAATTAACCTTCAGCTTTTGAAACTATTTTATAATAATTACGCATGGAATTATGATAAATTAATAAATGAATTAGGGGAAAGTACTCTCCCTTCGAACGTTCATGCCTTCGAATAATGTGAATTTTCTTTTAGTATTCCTAAGAGACTTACACATTTCTATTAAATATTTGTTGGCTTATCATCAATTGTTGTTAATTCCGTGATAATTTAGTGTAAATCTCTTACGAAAAGCAAAAGAAATTCACATTATTCGAAGGCATGAACGTTCGAAGGGAGAGAACTTTCCCCTATTCTTCTGGTTAACGTTACTTTTAAGTTATTGACAGTAAAATTGTGGGCAAAAAATCGATAATTGGGCACGCTGATTTTCACTTTTTCTTGTACCTTTTCCAGAAAGATCTTAATCATTATAAAATTTTGTGGGGTAGTAGATCTAAGGTTTATACATCCATTGATACTATCTTTTTAAACTATTGTAAGTAAACTTACAATAATCATCTTTGGAGCCAACGACATTAGATTTAAAATATTCTTTAGATCAGTTTTAAAATAATAAACTTGTAGATATTCAATATTTTTATTTCAACTCAGTTATTGCGAAGTTTATTATATACTTGAATATAAAGATAGGGAGAGGTGGGGCTACTTAGAGCTGTGGGGCTAAATTGTTATACGACTTTTTCGCCTATTTCTAAATGAAGCGGATCCTCACATTAATTTTATTTAAATCTACAATTATTTTATCTATTCAAATTACATCATGTTAAAACCCATTTTCCATTAGAAATATGCGAAAATATCGTATAACAATGTAGCCCCACAGCTCAAAGTAGCCCCACCTCCCCCTACAACGAAATTTTATAGTACTTTATAGAGACCTGTATCCCCTGTATCGAATAACTCGATAGACTTGATTTAAAAAGCTAAAGCACTCAGATCTAAATCAAATGTGAGGTTTTATATTTTTCCCTGAATTGTCTTTTTATAGTTTTTAACTTTCATAAAATTCTGAATTGAGTATTTTAAATTGTTATCTATAGATGCTACAGATGAACACAATTAATTCATATTTTATTCATATCGATATGAAAGGAAACATCATTTCCCATTTTATGTCAGTTATAGATGGGAAAATCTTTATGTACACAGAGAATAGAAGAGCTTTTAAGGGTACCTTGTGATGCTGGACGCTGGACACAGCATTAAAAAAAACCAAGTATTATGTGCTTCTCTTATTGTGTTGAATAAGTCAATACTCAATTTTTTTGGTATTGTTGAAAAAATTGAATAGAATAAAAATGGGAAATAGGCTCTTTTAGGAAACTTAGGTACTTCATTGCATACTACAGTAGAGTCTCTCAAATCTGAATCTCTCAAATTCGAACGCCGTTTGGGTTCAAAATGTCAATTGTGAGGTTATGTTAGAAAGTTCGTATTCTTGGTGAATGAAAATCATATTTATGTGCTTCTTCCTGAATGTTTACATACATTATTATCGTATAAAATGAAAAGGAAGTATGTTACCACTAAAACTTGCGAGATAGTACGAGAATTTTATTCAAAGTACAATTTAATCTCACACAAATTTCGTTAGTTTTGAAAAAATCGTTCGAATTTGGGAGGTGAGAAATGTCAAAAATACCCCCCGAGCGTTCGAATTTAGGAGACTCTACTGTACTTTTGAAAGGTTCAGCTCATCCCTCGTCAAGAACAACATGACGCACTGACTTTCCCTTCTGTTATCTTACATGAAGAGCCAGTTTCCATCAAACCCAACGAATTTAATTTTAAAGTGCGGATTTATCCTTAGTAAGAAGGTCTAGTGGATTACCTGGAATCTCGATCCCTGTCACTGTAGATACTTGAACTGGGTGAACATCTGATGCAGCGCGCATCCCTTAGTTGCTCCCGTTCCACGGCAACCGCAGCCGGTGAGGATGCTGCCGCTTTGGGAGCCTCGGCTGTGGGTGCTGCCCATGCTGCTGTATGAATAGTCAGCATGACACAAATTGTCTGTGAATAATTTACATTCCCATTAAATTTTTACCATCTCATGCTCCACATCCCCAGCATTCACTCTCAATCCCACTCGCATTCTAGCCCAAATAGGATGAAGGCAAAAATCTCATTCACTCCCTCATCGACGGTTGATGTTGCCACAGTAGACAACTTTTATCCGCTAAATGAACTTTGTCTGGTGCGTTTTTGCCTCTACATTTTTCATAAGGTCATGCAGCAATTCATAAATTAATTATTCTTATACTGTGCGGTTATTACTCAATCGCAATAAATGACTAAAACACGCTTGGTCTATCGGGGTGAGAAAACAAGTGGAAAATATGACAAAATCAACTACCAACATCCGGATTGTTGACCACCGAAAAAAACTACAACGAGGCACGAGATCACTATTGATGAGATTAGGCATAAGGCTAGAACTGAAATTTTCTAAAATTTCAGTATTTGAAAATTTAAGAATAAGAAAATTTTTATATTTTACATCGAATATTTTATGTTGATCTAAGACATTTTTAATCAATTTAGTTACTAATCTGCTGTAGCTTTCTAAAAGGATGATGACATTTTAGGAAAGTTCAATATTATCACTCTTGCCCCTGTTAAAGTTATAATGTGAAGTTTGTTAAATTTCATCTACAAGCCTAAAATATTAAAATTGGAAAAGCTTTATCGTAGTGTTCGAATCAAACACAAGGATTGCATAGAAGCTTAAAGATTTATTCCAATACGCATCAACTTAAAAAAAAAATTAAAAACGTACACAGGATGAAAAATATTTTATTTTCAATCCCTTTTTACTGTTGTAGCATTTAATACTAAACCTACAGACCGTTTTTGATAGTTTTTCGGTCAAATGACAAACCGCGGTAGGGTAGGATACTCAACAAATTTGTTTTGGAAAAGAGCAAAAAATTAAAATTTAAACATTGAAAAATATATTACATGCATATTTTAAGAAATTCATAAAGTTTGATAGTGACATTGTATCGTTTTAATATGTGTTAATTTAAAACCGGGTATGACCGGGTCTTAGTGGGTTTAGTGTTAATTAACATAAGTTTATAAGTTAAGATTCACTATATCATTGATATCAACAAAGGATTAAAAATAGAACTCAAATTGTATGTCACTGAAATGTTATAAAATTATTGATAAAATAAAAAATAGAGCTAGGGTTTTATAGATTACCGAATTTTTGTAGCACACTTTTAAAGGAAGCCGGATCATACAATAATTTAATTTAATTCCACAACTAGTATTTTTGTAGCGGAAAATTATTCATTATTGAATTTATGTAGAGGCCATTAGAAGTATGAGAAAAAACATCGTAAATCAATAGAGCCCCAGCTCAATGTAGCCCGACTTCCCCCTGAGGTGTACTAATTTAGCTAATCGATGCGATGACACGATTTTTTCTCATAACAAACTCAATGTAACACAAAAGAAATTGGAACAATAAACTCTGGTGATATTTGTGTCACTAAAAAGTAAGTATCATATGCCTTTCAAAGTTAAACTGGGAATAGGGTTACAGAATTACGCAGATTTGTTAAAAATAAATTGAATAAAATATCCAAATTGTTCTTTTCTTGATTCTTTTGCTAAAATAAAACGCATCATTAATAAAGGATTCCGATGAGGAACTACGACTTTATGCTTGTAGATTCTTTTGATAATTTTAGTCTTAGTATCACGATTACAGCATTCCATCAGAAGTCCTTACACCAAAGAGCCTATTTCTTATTAAGAGAGTTTCCAGTGATTTAATTTATTAAGTGAGATCAGCCCAGTCTAAAAAGTTTTTACAGGTAGACAAAATAGTTAGACAAAATGAGATCAATCTAGCTTCTAATGTACGGAATAGAATACTAGCTCAATAGGGATGTAGAACTCGACAACAGTGACAATTTTGAATGGTGACGAAATCGTTCCTATCAATAATAACCTTTCGAAGAGACAAAGTAACTTCAAAGCCGAGCCAAACCTATTCGAAAATCTACCGAAAGCCTAACGCGCAAGTTCACGTACTAGCGGTGTTACCGCTGATTATTATGTCATTTCGAATTTCGATACTCTTAATAAATACTTCAATCGTTAACAATGTCAACAACAATGTGTAAATGTTTGCTACAAAAATAACCTTGTGGAATTTCAGTATAGCAGAATGTTTGGATTAAATTTCCTCTTCATGAACTTGCTCACTTTTGTGAAACTAGTCGGTTTAAACGTTCAAACTTCCAACGGGTTTTTAGGTAAATTCTCTCTGATATACCTTCGAACCAGTGTAGAAAAAGCCTCAACCGGACAGAGCTTTTAAATCGGGAAGATTATTACTAAACGTAGGAAATCTGTGAAATATAGGTTTCAGACTGGGTGTTCAGCCCAGTTCCTGAAGTTCTCGGAATTTTAGATAAGAAGCAATTTAAGTAATTTTTTAAAATCTAATGGAGCAATAACCCTAATAGTCATTTTAGGGCTATAACTTCATGCTAAATCTTACACTTCAAAGAAGTTAAACCATATGGCTAAACTCTAGGTCTAGACACTGTGTTAAGATCCAAATAGACTCAGGCTGACCCTCGAGGATATTTAATCTGTAAAATATGGCAGTAATGGATCTGGAACAGCTTTTAGATCAGGAAAATTTCATGTAATAGAAATTTACTTTCCTTTCTTCTCAAAATGGTTTGCATATGTCTATCCCATTCTTTCGCTTTCTTCTTCTTCTTCTTCTTTTGGGCGTCATAAAAACTCAATTTTGTTCAATCTAATTTTAAGTCCGACAGAGTGGAATAAACTTATGCAAATCTTTCCAGAAGAAAAGGATGCGAATTTTGATTTTATGAAATTATACCAAGCTAAAAGGTGTGTCAGAGGCATGATGATTTATTTTAGTCTTACATCATACACTGAGGGTGTAAGATCTTCGATTAGAGGTCATTTGCACTGTAAAATTTTACAGGATAGATATTCACGAGGATCAGTCTAAGTCAATTTGAGTTCTAATGGCTCCAGCACACCTTTTAGATCAGGAAAATTTCCGAAATCGAAATTCGAAACCCTTTCTCGCATGTTTTGCATAGGACTATCTCATTCTTTCGCATACCAAATTCGATTGAGCTAAATTGAATTTGGAGTGATATTTAAGAGAAGAAGAAGAGTGCGAGAGAATGAAATAGACATATTCAAAACATGTGAGAAAGACAGAGATCCGAATTTCGACTTCATGAAATTTTCCCGATCTAAAAGGTGTGCCGGAGGCATAACTATGAGAAGCATTTCGGCACACCTTTTAGGTAACATTTTTTTAAACCTTTTGTATATAACTATACTGCTCTTTCGTACTAAAAATTTAATAGAACAAAATTGTATATTTATTTCACAAGAAGAAGAACAGTGGCAATGCATATGCATAACGTTTAAAAAAGAAAGAGTTATGAATTTAGATTTCATTAAATTTTTCACATCTAATATAATTCAATTTTAGTTTATAATTTCACGAAATTTTCAATCCTTATGAAATTTAGAAAAGGTGAGAAAAGTTTACAGAACACGGTATGGAATATGGCATTCGATGATGGAATAAATTGTAAATTTTCACGTGGTTTTTACTCTCTACCCTCTTTATCTCTTTCTCACAGAATATTTATAAATTATGAATGCTGGAGCAGACATAGGAATGTAGAAATAGATGGGATAATATTTTTTGCGGGCATTTTATGGCAATGATGAAGGTGATCAAACGAGCGATTTGTGTACCATGGAAGTTCGCTTGATTGACAATGCGTGTTAAAGTACTTTATTTGGGAAGGTGCGAGGATGGCGTCACATTCAGCAATGAAAAATTTTAAAAATTGACTTCTTTTTTACCCTTGTCACATTCATTCATCAACATGGCAAATATTTTCCATATTTTTATGCCAATTTTTCCTTCAAGGATTTTTTTCTTCAAAAAAAAGTCGTTGGTTTTATTGATATTCCCCTTATGCGTGGGATATCAACGATAATTTTCTCGCAGCAGAAGCACGGAATTTGCAAAAAAAAAGTTTCATGGCGTGTGAAATTTATTGCCATTTACACATTAAATAGTGGTTAATCTAATTCTAAAGGATGTTCTTTGGTGAAAAAGTGAACCGCAAAATAGCTGCTGTGTTAATAATGTAGACAAATTCCGAAAAAAAAGTTCTTGTTTCAACTTTTACGTACACAAATTTTGTATATTTGCTTAATTTTTTTCGCCACCCGCAGAAAACGTATTTTCCAGCGTTCGCGGAACGTCACCACCTTTTTTTACCACCAAATTTTGCCTCATCCTCACCATCAATTCTGCATAATGAGGCGCGGAAGCAAAAGCACTTGAATATTTCAACAGCAAAAGGCTGGCAATATACGGAAGGAAGGAAATAAATGATGGATATTTTCGACTGATATCAAATTATAACATTAAAGGATACATTAAACATGGGTTATATTTCATATCTATCACACCTCCACATGCTATACCTCCAACTCTCTTGAATTCCAACGTTTTTTATTCATTTTTCAACCTTTGAAATTTTTTAGCACCTCCCCAAAGCAATATCAATTTTATTTTAAACCACATTTTCCCTGTGCTTCATTATAGCGCTAATTAATGAAAATTTGCAAATTTTAATATCCCAGTAGAACAAAAGGGTTTTTTTTTCCGCAATCCAAATTGCACTCGTATGTGGATTTTAGGGACCAATACTATATACATCACATCAAAGAACATTCGAGTGGATCGTTAGGCAAAAGAGTGATTTCATTACCCATTGATAAAGCAAAAAAAAATAAACCCAAAAAGCTATTATTATTATTGCTATCAATTACCAAATGCAGTGTTAGTTTGCATTTACTATTCTAATGATGTACACAAAAGCAAACTAATAATATTAAATTTCCATTTGCAATAAAAGCTTCAATTTACATCCTCATTGATATTTCTATTTATTGAAGTTCCCTAAAACGACATAAACCCATTTGATTGAATATAATATAAATTTACTAAATTTTGTGCTAAAAAACGAATTACCACAAAAAAGAAATAAATTCTACAAATATTGAGGAAACAAGTCTTTTACAGTACGCCAAGGTATACAGGATTATTTCTGTACTTGTGCTTTTCTAATAATAATTCCAACATGGAAACACTAAGAAGCTACTATTATGAGGTATTGGGTAAGAGCTTATAATTTTGGACAGTTTCTAAATTTGGACACTTTGAGGATAAAATAGGATACTATAAATAAATTGATTAAAGTTATGGATATTTATTCCAATATTTGATGAATAATTAATTCTATCTAAGTATTTATTCTTTTTGGAAGATTTTAACACTAAATACGTTTTATTTTAAATATGATTTGAGTTGAAATTGCTTTATTGAAAATTCAGTGTGAGCAATTGCTTACGAGAAATATGACAGAACTTCGTGTTTACTTCAGTCTTATTTAGCTGTGGTGAAGTACTAAAAATTCTTCTTCGCTGTTTTTAAATGATATTATTAAATATTCATTGAATATTGCAATGATTCACATTTATGGTGATTTGTACATTTGATCTGAAGGGAGACTTGCCTTGTGAATTACGGTTTTCGTGTGAAAAATGAGAAATTTTCTAAGAGAATCACCAATGAGGTGATACGGTGATAGTCTTTATTTTGGACAGGTGTTTTTCTCTCAAAATTTCTTGAAGTTTTAGCTTTCCTGATAGCCAGGTTGTATAAATGCCTGGAGAAACAAAGGAGCATCATCTCAACAACCGAGATGTAGTGAGAAAAGCCTTGAAAGGCTCCCGGAAAGACCAGGGAATGCACAAATCCGAGCGTACTTGGAGTACCGAAGTCAAGAAATAAATATCTTAAAAAATTGTTCCGGGGACTTACGGAATTCTAGTAAATCGTATTGCCCATTAAAAAGTGCGTAAAAGTTTGCACTTTTTCACAAACTTTGTTTGTATATATTTGTTTGTCTGGTAAAAATTTACGAACAAATGATAATAATTTACAAACATTTCTTGTGTGTTTAAGAACAATCACGAAAAAAATGTAAAGGAACAAAAAATGCTCATCAAGTGATCATCTTACGAACAATATTTGTAAAAAAAAATACAAACTTTTACGAACTTGTTTGTGGATTATAAGATTTTCAAACATTCCGTAACTCGCCAATAGGAATTCACAAACATTTACGAATAATTTTTCAAAATTATTTTTTTCCGTGTAGGGGCCATAATTCAATAACAAAGCTTATTTATTGTGGCAAAATAAACCATAAATCATCTAAATTTTAAATTTCACTATATCGTCGTTTGTATCAGCAACTGTGCCAATTGTCTTTTGTTGATTTATCACAGAAAATATTACTTTTTTGGTATAAAAATTCATTTTTGAGACACTGTCATACGCTTACCAACAGGGTATAAGATAGTTCAAAATATCACACAAAAACGTCATTAAAGAAAAAATAGTCAAGAAAAAAGTGTAATTTGACAATGAAAAAATGATCAAAGCATCGTATTTAATAACAATAATATGATAAATATATAGGTCTAAAAAATCTGCTCAATCAATCTTTAAAACATTCCAGTTTGATCAGAAAGACAAGAAATGAGAAAATGTAAATAAGAATGATCAAAAATGAGCCAAAAGTTTCACAAAAAAAAAGAAAGTTAAATCTGGATTATTACGTAAGTGAAAACTAACCTAAACTTTTACAGGAATTAGTCTGTTCTATATTGTTTAGCTATATTGCACTTGATAGAAATTCCTCGATGATTTTCTTGTTCTCAAAATTGATAGATAAAGGAAACTTTTTTAATTGTTGTTTTAAAACGATTTTTGATAAACTTAAAATATTATCGATCATGGATTGTTACTGTGCTTTCCTGATAAATCAACCTGAAAGTTTAGCTTAAGTTTCGCAAATACACTCGCTTTAATAATCTTTGTAATTACCCAAATAGCTGGAATTTTCATCAAAATAATTTTGTTTATGCCCACTTTGACAAATTCTTCATAGTGCTAAATAGTGTGAGTTTACCGAGAATACTTTATTGTGGAACCTTTTATGATGCTATATTGTCATGGTGAATCGTTAATTAAAAAATTCTTACAAGCTTTGTTAATTAAAACAACTTGTCGCATAGTTTGTCCACTCGTTCATGAGATTTTTCAGAGTAAGGCTTGACTCATATTAACTGTCAAATCCTTACAGTCACGTAATCGAACATATGTTAGCCGAACCTAAAGGGGAACTTATCTTACAAGTTAAAAACATTAAGATATTATACATTTATAGGGGAATGCTGGCATGTTTCGAACAGAGTGAACCTTCAAACAAAGCAAATTTTCTCTTTGTTTGCAAAGAGCTAGTTCGTCGATAATTATTAAGCTCATGAAACAAGATGAGAAATGGTAAGTCAGCTCTTCGCAAACAAAGAGAAAATTCGCATCGTTTAAAGGTTCACTGTGTGCTCTTATCACTCTGTGTTCCTCACTCTGTGTTCCTATATTCTCCTACATAAATAAATCTAAGTAAAACTTAAATTTGTTTACAAATACTTCAAGAACCTCTTTTAATGTCCAATCTAAAGCCTTTAAAGAATTTAAATAAGGATTATGTATAATAAAAACCATTGAAAATTTGGGTCTTATTTTTAATTTTTTTTCTATTTCACATTTACTTCTTTTCTAACCGTTGTGCATTATTTTGTGTTCTATAATAATTTAGATTAGGTCCGCTGAACTTTAATATATTGTTATAATATCGGATTTTTTAAGAGGTCTCAATCTAAAAATTGAATTTTATAGAGAAGATCACTCGCGGTAAAATGTATCAAAAGACGTTTATGGCAAAACAATCTTTATAAAAAGACATCATTTTATTTACATGACTTGTCTCCAGTTCGCCTTTTCTGGTTATTCTAAACCCAGGAAGCATTCTATCTTTTCCGTCTTATTTTGAATTCCTGAAGACTTATTGGGTACACAATGTACCTCGTCCCTAACTCCCTTACTCGGACGGTAAAGACCAATACTGAACATTGCTTTCGATGTGTTATATAAGAAAGTCTCGGCCAAAATCCCGAAATCCAAAATCCCGGAAGTCAAAATCCCGAACGCCAAAATCCCCAAAGTCAAAATCCCGAACTACAAAATCCCAAAAACCAAAATCCCGAATTCTTGAAAGTGTCATAACTACTCCCACAATTGCGTCCGCGCTTGCTGGAGGCAAAGGGAAATTTTCTGTGTCTTGGGAAATTATTCTACACATTATCTTCTAATTTCATTCATTCGGTATTTTGGCTTTCGGGATTTTGGCTTTCTAGATTTTAGCTTTCGAGATTTTGGCCTTTTCAGGATTTTAGTGTTGGGATTTTGGCTGCCTCCGGTATAAGACCGGCATGGAGCACTCATTCCTATCTTTTGCGTAACGGTCTTCCAGACGATCAGTTGAACTTAAGCTGGGAGGACAAACGCATTCTTAACATGAGAATCTTTGTTGGGCCACCATCACCAGTCGTACTACTGTACCCGCTTTTGAAGAGCTCGTTTATTTTAATCTCATACGTGAAACTTCTTTCTAAAGAAATAAATTTCCTTTAAAATAACTTTCATTACCGAGAGTCCTTAATTAAACGAATAATTACCTCACGACCGGTAAATTTGTTGTAACATTTTTGAGAAGTTCTTCTACAGAATCAGTTATTAAAAAATGGTTTGGATAGTATATATCCTTCGGCAATAGAGAAAAAAGTTTTTGACAAAGATTAGTCAAAGGATCTCTTTAAAAAACATATATAATCTTTGACGTATTTTGCCCTATGTTTCTGTACATATAACACGTTCTGAGGAATAAAAGTGACAATCAAGAAGTTCTTTAATGCTTTCTTAAAACGATTCTAACAATTCATTTCCTCTTATTAGAATTAATTGACTTTCACTTGTTTAATCGTAAATTTTTCTAAAATTTATGATAAGATATAAAAAAAATAGAAAAATTGTATTAATTGAATGGTGATAAAAACAGAATTATCGGTAAATGTGATTCTACCCTAAAGTGTAAAGGGCAATTCAACATTAAACTCGGAACAGTGGACTACTGCTGTCTTTTTGTTATTCTTAAACAGGTTGGCCGGAATGTACAAAATGAAATAATCACCATCTGCCTTGTCATTGACCGTCTTCTTAGTAATTCTATCTAGTCTTTTACAAGATTTCTCAAATGTGAATAATTTACACTTCTTTAGCCATTTTCATCTTTTTTCTCTCCCTCAATTCATTCACCGAAAAGAAAAAAAAAATATTCACAAGAAGTATTTACTGTGTGAACTTTTGCTGCGAAGACCGATATTGTTGGAAAATTTCTTGCGGTGCTTGATGTTAATGCTGAAGGTGAATAGCAAAACTGTGTAGGTCACTCAAGGGAATGAAGCAAACTCACCTGTATGAAAAATTTTGTCCTCATGTTGAATTTATTCATTAGTCACATAAATTAAACTAATTTAAATGTTTTCACTGGATTGTACGTAAATTCCTTTACTATTTCACCGAAACACAGAAACATACACACAAAATTAGTTGAAATGAAAATTACACCAAAAATCCACAAATTTTCCTCTCGAGAATCCAATTAAAATCCTAATTCATTTTGTAAGTGTATGCACAGTTGCAATTAGAAGTACTTTCTTCTTGAGCAACATTCACACTCTTGGGATCACTTATGGACAAATTTGTCTGATTGTTCGACCACAAAGTGCAAGAGTTCAGCAAAAGGAGGATGCTCTGTATAGTGAGGGTGAGCACTCAAGCGCGTTCTCTTGTACCACCAGAGACCAAAAACCGGACTCACGATCGTTTGCAGAGAAAATGAAACAGAGCATTCGCCCTCCAGGCCGTTTTATACCCACAAGCAGCATCGTCTCACTCGATGATGCCCCAGCCAGGGGCCCGAGGCATACAGACAGTCATCATCGCACAGGTGGGCGGGGGACATCGTGTTTCAATCTCGCGATTCTCTTCTGACCGTAAAACTCGCGGAAATTTTGTATGGATAGCAGGTGCGAGCCCAACATAAGCCCAGAGTCTCATGCGACATGATCGTAAAAAAAAACAATATTGCAATGTCCAAATTAGACCCTCTTTTAATTACCATCTTTTTTTTCACGAGTCTCACACTCTGTCCTGATTCCACCCAAAAGCTCACAAAGAGAGGTTAATGATATACTCACTTTCATAGAAAATTCTGCAGCGGAAAGGCATATCAATGATGGCCAAAAATTAACAATGTAAATCGCTAAAAGATCATGATCAGGAAAATTACACAGCTGTGCAATTTGTTGAGGATTGTCTTTCGTAAATTTACTTGATGATTTATCACGCATTTTTTTACCATTTTTATGACGCATAGCTAATTCAAAAGTCTCCCATTAAGCTCATTTTAAATACAATTTTATTCAAGAAAATTCTTCACTTTCAATTACCGGAGATCCACTTACTTCTCTAAGAATTTTCAACGTCAATTATCCATTGAGTCAAAATACACAAAGGGCGGTTAAATCAGAGTTGAATAGGTTGAATATTTTATAGATAACATTGACGATTTAAAGAAAGTGATGGCTAAAAATTTTGGCATAGATATTTATAAACAAAAACATCAAAATCCTCATTGATTTCAAAATAAAACTAAACTTTAAATAATTAAATCGACTTTTGATAACAGATTTGTGTTATTCAATAAGGATTTTAGCTGAGATTCTTTACAATCTCAGCTTTCGTGATCCGAGGTGAAATACGACCTCATCAAATCAGGCCCAAATTTTGGATCTACACGTTTTGATACTTATAGATCATGAATATCATATGCGCCAAAAATCTATTTTCGTGGACGTCCAATTCCGTTCGGAGTACAAACGTTTCTCTGGAGAGAAAACAGAAAGAGATATCGACAAGCCGTTTTCGGCAAAGGTTAAATATCGATAGGTGGTTAGAAATTGGTGATCTCAGACCCCCCTGACCCCCCTCACTCCTCATTTTGAAAAATCACCAAATTTTATTTTTTTTTTTAATAACTCAGTTCCTATGCCCTATGGCATCGATCGATCTCAAATTTATGTTATAGCTGAGCCTAAAAGTATCTTTACATTGGGAGCAATTTTCGTCAAAAATTGCCCTTTTGAAAGAAATCGTCTGCATGTTGTAGGTGGTAACGTCAAAGTTATATCAAAAATGCTATTTCTGATGAAAATTGCTTCCAATCTCAAGAGGCTTTAAGAGATTTCGCATTAGAAAAAAAATGTGAGCCTCTCTGACCCCCGTTCGAGTAATTTGTTAAATCTAATAAGCTTCTTTTCCAGTTTTTATAATGTACTTTGCTATATAAAATCTAATTTTCAACATATATTACCAGTCGATCAAAATTAGGGCCTCTATCCTTACGATCGAGGAGTGAAATGTCCAGATATGCGGTAAATTTTTCTCCTTACACTCGGAAACTGAAAAATTGCCTTATCAAGCTTGGAAACTTATCGATATTCAGTCTCCTACGAATCTATTCAGTTCCCTTTGATTTTCTTTCACAGGTCTGCTTATCGTGCTTTATGTCAGAGGTCATGTAGAAAAAGGTTGAACTTTCAAACTTAAATTCCCATTTGTAACTGCTTGTTGAAAGCATGGAGAACGATTAGGATAAACACCCCATAATATTATTTATCCGTGTAAGTTTAATTCTAATATCTTTCAAAAATTTTTAAAAAGCGTTATTCAGACTTGGAGGCTTAACCCAATTCACAAAGATCTGAATTTTCGAAATAACAAGTATATTTGGGGTATTTTTATCAAAATCTGTTAAGTTAATTACTCTTAATTGATAGTTATAAGTCACAATTGTTGCAAAAATCCGATTTATTGAAAAATTACAGCAGTTAGGGTAAGTGTGCCAAATTTCGGCACACACAAAAAAATTTTGACTCTCAATTTAAGAATATGTAAGACTGCGGGAATTAAATTTGGACGTGAATCCCTGAGGCGTTTAAATTCAGAAGCTTTTTGCCAATGAAATGGGTTAGAATCTCTATCCTTTTTGACGCTAAAAGATCGGGAGTTTAAGTTCATCATTAGCTGAAAAATGAAAAATGTCATGAGATTTGCAAATTACAATTAAAACTAAATTATCAAGGATTTAGGATTAGCACATTGGCATTCATTGGATGGGATTTGAAATTAAATTCCTGGGTGTTTTTGTTTAAGAATTTTCCATTTTTCTGAGTGCATATTTGCGTGCAAGTGCCAAAGTCTCACGTTTGAAATGTAATATTTAAATACGAATTCTTTATTCCTTCTTCTTGGAGTGTTGCTTGGAACTTTGTAGACATTTTATCGTCTTTATTTTCTCTATAATCATTCATAAAACATTTTAAAATGAATAAAAATGTAGACATAGCTTTAGTGACCTATTTCGGCCACATTCATTTGCATAGTTCCTTGCAGGGGCCCATCAAGCCTAATAAAAAGTGAAGCTATTTTTCAGCTTTCCTTGTAAAAATTTTGCAGATATTGCACCGCGACTTCAACAAATTTGCTCGTAGTTCTTGTATTATTTCGGCGAACATTATGAAATATGTATTTTTAGATAGCTTTTTATGCACGATTTCGAAATATGTCAGACCGATAAGTCAATGCTCTTTAGGAAAAAACTTGCCAATAGTCTTCAGTGCTTCTATGTAAAAACGTATGGAAAAATGAAATGTTGATAGGCCCCTGGTTCCTTGCCTATGCCTTCCTTGCCTTCCTTGAAATTCGAGAAACAAAAAAGGTGACTGGAATTGTAAGCTGACCGGAATTTGGCACACTTACCTTAAGCCATATGGATAAAACTTACGAGTAGGTATGAAACTGAAGTCCATATAACGTTATATGCAGCAATTGAATTTCTAAAATATCCATTTTGGAAAATAATTTTAAAAGGGATTTTTTATAAGTCATAAAAGCTAAGTAAAGAAAGGAAATTTTCCGCATACAACCGCTCTGTCCTTTCTTGAATTTTAGTTTCTTATGGCCTGTAGGGGAAAGTGACCATGCTTTATACTGTAAAATGATTTTCAAGGTTTGTGATTATTTTCTGATTAACACACAAACCGAAGCGATTCTTCCACTATGACAAAAAAATGTCTCTCTTATTAGGTTCATAATCCCACCTCAAATAGTTCCTGAAAAACCTTAGATTTTCCTCAAGAAGAAAATGGAAATTCAGTGGCGATTTTTATACAAGTTGGGTCCGGGGCCTTCCTGTATAATAATTGATTCGACAATTCGGAGGCCCATTTTCACTGTAAAAATTTCACCGGATACAAAAAATTGCACAACAATATTTAGACGGAACTCTAATCTATATGCTTAAATCGTTTGTACGACTGGTTTTTAGTTTTAAAATCACTTTTATGTAATTTTTTCTAAGCCATGTTTTTATGACATTAGGGCACTAGCGAAAACCATTTTTTCACTTTGAGTCCAAGAAAATATCACTTTGCAACCTTAAAATTCAGGCAACGGGGTTGAAGGTTATGTCAATTGTCGATAAAATTGGAGGATTACAATAGGTGTAATTATGAAAGAATCGCATCTAATGATAGAGTTACCACTTTTAAATTATCATTCATGGACCCTTTTTAAAATATAGGATGGACACATGTAGAATTTATGAATTTGTCACCACCCACAAAAACAGTGTTCCCAAGTAAAAATATTTTTACATAAATATTAATACTAATGCACCCTCTATGTGCCTATGATAGCAGTTTTCCTGAACAGCGACATAAATTAAGAAAAAACTTATGAAATATCATGTATTGAAAATACCAAAATTACAGTTTTGAACCTATTTTTGATTTTTGCTTCCTGAAATTAGGAAAAAAGAGCTAGCTTCCTAATTTTTTCAGGAAGTGTGAGACTTAGGACCAGCTATTAAAATATATTGCTAAGAGTCACAACTATTGATTAACACAAGAAAAAAATAGTTATTATCAAGCTTGGATCGTATCAAGCATGGTCACTTTCCCCTACATAATATGGTCTATACACACTAGAAAATTTTATGTCTATATTTGAAAGTTATTCCTACACAAATATAGACGATTTTCTTCAATATATGTAAAAATCAATTTTTCTAGTGTGTAGAGGTCATTAGACAAATTTATGTCCAAATTGTGAAGGATAAAATATCAAATATGGACATTATTTTCTCTATTATGTAGGGTCCTTTAAAAGAATAATAATCACTGAATTTTTACATTATGATTATGTTCTTTATCAATATATTTCTCTTGCAAACTATCGAGTGTAGTTTTATAGAAGACTAAAAATTTAACTCTACAGAATTTCAACTCAAAATCATGGTCTAATGGTCAGAAAATGCTCCTCCCTTGGTGACCAACAAAGAGGCTATGTAAAAGACCAGAAAGTCAAAGAAGAAAATTTCTTCATCATTAGGAAATGTGTGTGACATACAAGAGTGGTCTTAGTGAGTAATTTTCCTTTCACAGCGCTATTTGGGCCAAGGACAAACAGTTGTTTTTGACAAATTTCATCACATAGGGTTTTAGGCGTTTTTGCATTGCCCTTTCTACTCGTGACAATGTCAAAGAGCTTGGAAAACTTGGGGGGAATCTTCTCTGGAATGGGGTGCATTTTTAATTAATTAGCCTATTACACGTTAAACCTTCATGGTGCAGAGATTTGTTCTGGCAGACAAATCTCTTCATAGTTTGTAGAAGGAGTTTGCAACTGCTCGCGGTGCTAATTAAGACAACTCCGTGGTTTTCAGCAGTACATACACGAGGGAAATTTACACATATTCTTGATTGTCTGCGGGTAAAACATCAGCTTTGTGCCAGAGGAGGTTGGATATGTGTCTAAACAAAGCCGCATTAAACATGGTGATAGGGGATGAAAATTCGGATAACTTTTCACTTTTCTGTCGGATCATGAATCGGGAGTCCCTAAGTACAACAATACTTCTATATGCATGCTAAATCGGGTAGGACTGGCGGGGAAATAAAGCACGGGCGACGGGAATTGCTAAACCAAAACGTCTGGCAGCTGAAAGCTCTAATTAAAAGTTCGCTGTGTATGTTTTGTGTACTTCAAAAAGTTAAATTAAAGTCAAAATTGCGATCACGTGTGGTTGCTAACTAAGAAGGGTAAATGCAGAACTCTGGAGTGACTTTGCTTGTTTGTCTTTTTGACGGTTTCAGAACATATTCCTTGCTTCTAGCTATTTTTTTAAGTAGAAGAAATAAAGAGACTTTGAGACATTACGCGATGCAAAAAGGAATAAGAAAATCCGAGGTCTAATGAAACGGCATTTCTATTTCTTTTCCTCAGCAATGAAAAATATATTACAATTAAACCTGACATTGAAGAAGTAAGATGTTTGGCAGAAAATTCACTGTGTTTCTGTGGAATTTAATTAGAAGACAACAGTGCTACATAATCAGGAGAGCAAAATGTCTTTCTCAAGCATTTGGCACTTTGGAAAAAATTGAGATCTTAATTCATTAAATTAGTCTAATTCCTCCACGATTTATGTTTCAAGATATTTTAAGATATTTCTCATACCTTTAACTGTTATCCAAAAATATCTTCAAGAATAAAAACTCTTCAATTGTATACCTACGTATTTGCTTTTAGATTGACTTTTAAATCATCTAAAGATTCTTCTGATTAAGACACTACCGTGGAACAATGTTTCAAAAGGAAATTCCTGGTCTTTTGTTCCATCTTTTAATTCTCACTTACCGAATGATGAATCTTCTTTTATCAGATGGAAAATATTAACTTCCTTCCAAACCGTTGGATTCTTAATGCATTTCCTGAAACGCTGAAAAAAACTTCATTTGGCAAATTTACATTAATAAATTAATAATTTGTCTAAAAGTGCCTTTATACTTCTGGCAAAATCACAAAGAACATTTCACAGTCATATTTTGTTCTCATAGTTTTATTTTGTTAATTTAATTTTGGACAACAAACATGACAGAAAAAAGATACAAGAAGAGTTTTTATTCGCGCAGTTTTTGCGAATAATGTTTTAAATTTTCTTATGTTTTTTTCTGCTCCATGAGAACATACAATTGTGTATTCTTATTCACTTAATTACTTGATTTTTTTGCCAGACTTTGCTTCAAAAAAAAACTCTAGAATTATATTCATTTCATACTTTTACTGCTCGGACTCACAGTGACTAGAGGTATATAAAATCTGATATTCTTGAAGAATATCTGTAAAAGATATTTTTCCGATTTTCTGTAACACTCCATTAAAAAAAACTATGCTTTTTGGGATTTTCTCAAAACCGGCTCCAGCGGTTTCTTTTATTTTTCGAAATATGTTGGCAAGAGCCGACGCCAACATTTTGCCTATACATACCTATAGAGGGAAGTGGGGCACCTTTAAAAGTGGGGCAGATCTGAAATTGGAATTTATCTCCTATACCTTTAAGTGGAACTCAGCCATACCATAGTGTAATTTAGTTTCTCAATCTGTTTGTGCAGCTAAGTCAAATTACGATAAGGTTCAATTATATTTAAAAATAGGTGAAAAATCCCAATTTCAAAGGTACCCACTTTCAAAGTACCCCACTTCCCCCTAACCAGAAAATTCGAAATTTTAAGTTTTTAAAGATCGAATTCGGGTCTAACGGAGGAGGAACGCGTAACATATAGCCCTTCCCCTCGATTCCGATGTTCAATTCCAAGTGGAGGAGATGCCTGAGGCCCAGGCATACCCAGATGAGTGACGGAAGATTGGATAACCAAATCCAGTTAATGGGCAATCATAAATCCGGGGCAGACAAACCAGGGGCAGAGATCTGAAGGGGAATTCTGTAACAGTATGACAATGTCATATGACAAAGTTTCGTGATGAATTCAGGAACAGGACAATATTAAAGTCCAGTGAGCATCGAATAACCACTGCAAGGAGTTCTATGAAGATTTTAGGGACAGATATAAGTCGGATTTATAATTATTTCATTCTGATTTACCATATAAAAAAATTTAAATTTGTCATATGACATTGTCATACTACTACAGAATTCCCCTACTGGTCCTTCTAGAGAGGGTTGAGCGAGGGGTTGACAACATCTCCTCGTAAAAGCAAGATTGTTTAGAAAGACGGAAGGAGCTTCGGATACGAATTGAACCCACGACGGAACAAAGAAAAGGGACAACGATTTAATCCCAGAGCTAAGAGTTTATAGATAAATGTTATAGATTACCAAGTATATGGTGGCCTCGTCAGCAGAAACTCCGGCAACATATTTGAAGTTGTTAACTCCTTTGTTTATCTTGGGATAACAATTACAGCCAACAACAACATCTCAACTAAACTCCACTTACGGCTGCTGAAAGCCAGCAGGGCCTATTTCAGTCTATCAAGAGTTTTCCAGTCTAGAAACTTGAGCATAAAGACTAAGCTACTACTATATAGGACTGTGATGCTGCTCAGTCTTTACGTATTCGTCTGAAACTGTGGTCCTCAGCAAACAGAGTTGCGAAATCTTAGTCGTACTTAAGAGGAGGATGACGACGGATTTTTGGCTCCGTAAATGAAGAGAAATGATTCCGGAGAGTTTACAATCATAAAATGAGCACTACCAACAGGTAACTGTTGTCAAGCAAATACGTTTCAATAGGCTCCGGTGGACTGGTCATCTGGTCCGCAAGAATGATGACGACCCAACCTGGAATTGTTGGAATGAGTTGGAACACCAACTCATTAGTTGTGCCGAATTGGAAAACATGACGCGTTACAGACTTAAGCGACAACAGGTCCTGAGTCAGGCCAAGACTAGTAATTGGTTATAGCGCCGATTAAGTAAGTAAGTAAAGATCAAAGTTCAAGTATATCAGAGAGCAAATATTTCAACCATTTATGAAAGAGGGATGTAAATTTAACAACCTGGCTTCATCCAATTTCACTGGTAAGAACTCGTTTAAATACTATTGAATTTATCTGTCTCGATTTTTTATTTAACCTAAAGTTTGTTCCTAGGCTAGAGGTCAAATGGTAAGAGATATTAGCTTACGGTTCTGGGTAACCCCTCAATAAGTCGATAACCCCTTCTATTTCCCAATGATTTCTTTTATTGTTTATTTAAAAAATATCTTGGCTAATATTTCGTTCCTGGGTTGTCAAACATCTCAATTCCTTAATTCATTTTCTCTTTTGATATATCAACGTTAAACGTTAAGGTTCTTTATAATAATTTCAAAAATCGAAAAATTCTTGAATACACACTTCTTTTCCAATTTTTAATTTTACAATGGTCTTATATGACTATTTTTTAACCAGTTTGATCCGTAAATCAGGTTTTGTGACTCCAACGACTATGTGAAAAGATCGGCGTGTCACGGGAGAGTTCTATCTAGTGAGTTCGAGAATTCCATGAGGCTGGAATGTTCTACTGCTCGAATTCAAAGAGAGAGCAGTTATATAATCGTCTTTTTTTTCAACTTTTCACTGTTCTGGAGTTTAAACGGTAAGAGATATTGACTTCCAGTCTTATATGACCCCCAATAAAAAAAACAATAGCTCTCGATGTTTTTTTCCCTTTTTTCCCTCACCTCCCTCTATTTGTTCCAAAATCATGGTTTTTCGGTTTTTCTCAAAATTGGCCCAAGCTTTTTCAATGATTTTCGGATATGTTTTAGAGGTAGTCCAGGCGAATATTTCGCCCAAACAGACTTATGATCGGAAAATTCGCCATTTTGAAATATTGAAGGTCTAACGTCAATTACTTTGGAGGGCCCATTTTTCAACCGATTTGATTAAATTTAGATTTTTTGGAAAGGTATTGAAATTCTGAACCCGACTGTATTGGTCTTTATCAGTAATGAACCGGTTAAGTACCGATTTTGAATAATTTTTTCGGAATTTTTTTTTACTTGATCTTAAATTTGTTCTCGAGCTAGAGGTCAAACGGTAAGAGATATCGACTTCTGTTCTTCTATGACCCCCAATAAAAAAAATAATATCTCTAGACGTTTTCCCTTTTTTTATATTGTAGTCTTAATTATTATTATTATTCAACTACTGAAAGATATTCTATGATAAAAAATATATAGAAGCATTAGTACAGCAAGTTTGATGTAAGTATTCAAATAAAAAATGGGAAATTAAGTATTTCTTTGAAAACTTGGTTTATTTAGGGGTGCTAGGATAGCCTCCAAAACATGTCTAATGTACTAGACACACCTATGACGTAAACACTAATTTTTTGAGTATAAACGTTTAATATAATTCAATGCTAAAACAAATAGAAAGTATCAATTATATAAAAATTTATTAATCTTTTTGAAGCTAATACGCATTCTCTCTCTAATTAGCTACTGTGGTGAATTTCCAGAAAGCCAATCTCAAATGTCTATAATAATTATTTTATTAGCTTTCATTATAATAAAAGCAAAGCATTTTCCAATAATTCAAGATATTCATATTAGAAATTATTCATAAGTATAACAAACTTCCAGGCATTAGCACGAAAATGATGTTATCGAACATCTTGATATATTGAATTAAAAATTGTATATATACTCAAGTTTCTCCTTTGAAATGCTGCCCAAGGCTATAATGGAATAAATTCCAAAGTTTATGTTGTTCTTGTTGCTAGTGAGCTATGCCGGAAGATGTTAACTCTTTCCTTCCGTCATCACCCTCAAAGCTTGATTCTTGTTATTGCAATAACATGATGCAGTGGATGAGGATATAGTTGGTTTGTGAGCCGCTTTAGTTGAACCCATTTAATTAATTTCCTTTCCTCATACCCCAACCAGTCGTTTACAACATTTACAGCTTTGCCTGGGTGCAAATTGCATATTTGCTGAAAATAAATTACACATTCGACACGAAAATGTTTTTGAGTTGTGTATGACAGAAAATTCTGCTTAAGCTTCTATGCAATAAAGGAATTTAGTAGTTTTAAACATAATGTTTATTAAAGAGGTTACCTGGGTCATAATGACTAAAATCCTTTTTCATTTTTTTCTGTATAATAAACAAAATAATTTGATTCAAGTTTATAAAGATATAAAACTACTCGTTCTAAAATGTAACTTCTGAAATTTTATTTTTAAAAATATATTATATTCAGCCATTGGGATCGATTTTTGGAGAGTTTTTTGAAAGAAACATTTACTTTTGAGAGGGCGAGAATACTTATCATTAGATTCACATGAACTCTAATTTAAAAGTGCCCCACTTCCATCTACTATAAATAATGGGGATTTCATACAGGATGAAATTACTCATTGTTTCCTATTTTGAATCGCAATATCCATCAGGATACAAGTAAAGAGTAAAGTATTTCTTGTATACATATTTGATAAATAAAAGCAACATTTGCCCACTAGGTACAATCAATCTGTCTCACCTCAACGTGAGCAAAATATTGAAATACAGAGGAAGTTGCATCTTTCGGTTGAAGTGTGGGAACCGAAACGGAAATTAGTTAAAAGTTTCGATATAAATTCACAAAATTTGCAATAACACCTATAGCATTTACGCAAATATCCCAGGAAATTTCTCATACAGAAAACTCCCTCTCAAACCTTCTGTTATCGATGAAAATGCCTGGATGAATTTTGGAATTGCGGCAAAATCAGGAATTCACAAAACATATCCAGATATGCGGGAAAACACATGCATTTTGAAATTGCTCTTCTATTTCTGGTCATGTGGATTAAATCGATTTGATATTTTGATGTGTTTGCAATTTCCCAGGGAGAGAAAAAGCTATCGAAATTACTCTAGGCTTTCAATCTTTCCTCTCAAATATCCGCTTTAGCTCTTTTTTTTTAGTGAGTTCCAAATTGGCGCAAAAAACAAACAAAACACCCACACGATTTTCAGAGGAAAGAACATTATGATAACTTTTTGCCCTGTACCTGTTTCTATATCACATGTTATTTTTATTAAGTCACAGCTTCTGTTATTTTCTAAGCTTTTATATCTAACATCATTTGATTGATCCTTGGATTGATCCCAAACCCAGCGATAGCACCAAATGCTAAGCGTTTTCAAATCAGCTTAAAAATATATATTTTCAGTTAAGTTCTGCTAACCTTAAAGTGACACTAGTGATTGCAGCGGCAATTAGTCAAAGTTATTCTTTTTCCCCAATCGAGTGAGAGACTTTAATGAATTTGGTTTTTGTCTTTGCACATGCCGGGATTGAGTAGAAGCTAAATGTAAACCCTTTCCATTATTACAATTTCATGATTCCTACAATAACCACTTTTGACATTAAGGGCAGAATCACATTGACAGTAAAATGCTCACCGTTACGGTCAAAGCCCTCACTGTATTTCGTTGATTTACGCATTTTTATTGCAATTCTTACGCAAATTTTCCATTACGATATTACCTTGTCTCATACTCTGTGGCACTAGGTGAAAATAGTATAAGAAAATTGAATAAATAAAGCGAAAATGCGATAAACGGTAAGCAATAAGAAAAACTGTAGGATTTTTTTGCTACAGTTTTTCGTACAGTTTTTTTGCTCACCGTTTATCGCATTTTCGTTTTATTTCTTCAATTTTCTTATATTATTTTCACCTAGTGCTACCGAGTATGAGATAAGGTAACACGGTAATTGAGAATTTGCGTAAAAATTACAATGAAAATGCGTAAATCAACGAAATACGGTGAGGGCTTTGACGGTGACGGTGAGCATTTTACTGTCAATGTGATTCTGCCCTAAAAAATAAAGCAAAAAAATTAAAATTCGCAAAAATTTTAAAAAATAATATTTATAATATATTTTGAATAATATGTACATATTCTTTAAACTTTTCCGACCAGTTTAATTTTTGTATTATTTATTATTTATCAAAAAAAGAAATATTATGAATCCATTTACAAAAAAATATATGTATATATATAATACACCTAAATTAAAACTGCATTGCCAAGAATTCTTGTCCACTTATTTCAGAAAATTAATAATCAAAGAAATTCTTGGGAATTATCAAGATATTTTAACATTTCATATAAATAGAATAGAATAGATAAATATTGCAAAAACTTCGGAAACTCATTTAAATACTAAAAGACTAAGAACATATGCAATTTAGAGCCTATATCATTTTCATTTATAATGGTACAGTCGACGCAAAATGATTTCCAACAAATTGGCATATTTTCCTGACTTTCTTGATTTTCCTGACTCTTTTAAAAAATATTAACACGTGTCATTTTAATTTTAAAAAAAATCATCAAATCGAATAAATTTTTGATTTAAAAAAGAATATGTGCAGTATTAAGAAAAACAATAATTTGTTAATTTGCTATTATACCGCGATAATAAAATTTATAATCCAAAAATGTTTTATTATTATTATTTTATTGCAAAAATTGAGGAAAATATGCTTCTTTCAAAAGAAAAAACATATTTTTCATAAATAATTAATAATTTTATAACCCCTGATTGAATATTTTCTCAGAATAAAATAACTTTTTTTTTTTCTCAAGAAAATAATGAAAAAATGCAGAATTTTTGGTCGGGAGTATGTTTAATACTCCTATTTGACCATTCTCTATAGACAGCATAACGCAGCATAAATCCTATAACAATATAGGTAATAAAAATCGTAATCATAATATCCTCCAAGTTGATAAATAATTTCAGGGGAAATTCCAAGTTCATTATGAGAGAAAAAGAAAAAAATGAAAAAGAAAATCTACTATATGGTTTCCAGCGCCATCTACCGACAGTGTTTAGTTCTGCCATCATCCGCTGCGAGCGCTAAACAGTGCCATTTTCATGTATTTGCTTAGCATTTTTTGTTCGAGAGCTGATAACTGGCCAGCAGACCGATTCAGCAAAAAAATGCTGAAAATGCTATTTTTTCTGCTAACTGTGCTCGCTGGGAACTTACTGGCCATGTATTTTCAAATCCAAAAAAATGTAAAAAAAAAAACGAAAATCGAGTACACAAAACACACCATTGCATTGGTTTGATTTGTCGGCTTAAACCTTTATCGGTTTCACTGCATCCAGGCCACTTATTTGGGCCCCCATTATGCACTTTCCACTTCCACCGATTACTCCTTTCTATCTTAAACCACAAGGCGGTCCTCCAGTTCCATATCTCGGCTTCTGTATGCCTGAGGTACACACACAGTGCCGTTTCTATATTGCGACAGACCAGCCTTGGTTGGATCAGTTGCAGTGAATGTGTATTTGTATCGACAGATCTCTATGCCGATCTCGTTTCTGTACCAGCCTCTCTTGTTTAGGCGGTTCATTGTCAATGCATTAGGTATTACTTTTTCATCCATTCACTGGACTAATTCGATACGGCTGCTGAAAAATCTGCAGATGCCGAGTTTCGAACCCGAGACCTCACAGTCATAGAGGCACTACTCTACCAACTGATCCACTGAGGTTCTTCTTCGTTGGTTGGATTAGGAACTATCCTAACTGCAATTCGTCTCCTCAAAATGAAACTGTTCTAACTGCATTTTCTTTGTATCTGCAATCGTAGCATACGACGCTTCATGATGCGTCATTAGCAACAAATGCTGATACAAATTAAATGCACTTAGGACAGTTTCTTTTTGAGGAGAAGAATTGCTATTCTTTGCAAACGTCAAGCCGATTTGCGTCCCATAAAATCCCTAAATATCGCATAGCATATTTTTATCGGAATGTTTGTCCACTGAAGAAATGGTCATCATAGTCCAATTTGTTTAAAAACCAAAATTAGTATTCGGTGTTATTCCATGGTCGGTAATGCCCCAGTTTCCTCTAAATAATTTTTTCTAACCCAAAATCAGAGCTCACAATTGAATTTGCATGAATTCTTCCAGGTAACAAGGACTTAGAAATTTCTTACAATCACAACTACCCTAAGTTGATTAAGACTTACCACAGATTTCATTTGGCATTTTTACCACGAACGGAAATGTTTTGCGTAACCCGCAAATTATCCGCGGCAATTTATGTTGGGACACATTGTTTGATTCTGAGGCCATTGTCCAGCCGGCGACTTGTATGTTGTTGACCGATGTGGATGACTCTGGAGGTGTTCAATTCCACCACGGTATTGTGTCTCAATTGACAAATGATGATGAAAAATGCCATTTCCCAAAATCATTCAATCATACTTACATGGTTTCACTCAACAATTACATACTTAATGCGATGTTTTTTTTTTAAATTGAAAAATGACGATCAATAATTGCATGTACAACAATTAAAAGTTGTAGCATTTGTACGTGCCATGAATATTTTTTCAAAAATTAAAAGTGTCTGATATAATGCTCCACAGGATTTAAATTCAATTAATATATATTTTCAATTGGATTTCATTTTTTACATCCCAGAAGAAATTGTATTTATTGAATCAATTTCAATTTAACTTTTATCATACTGTACTTAGTTAGGGAATGTGAGACTTTGAATTTGATTTACTATCCTGACACCAAATTTACATGAAACCTCTTTACATTGAATATTTTCTATGATGTAATAGTATATAAAATCAATTAAAGTTATAAGTAGATTAATATCGTCTATTCGTTGAGATGTACTTGACTTATTTCACAATAATCAAGAAACTTAATGGGATATATGTATGTATATATTTCACACATTTTACTTATTTTAATCGACTTTAGAATTCCTTACATCTATCTAGAAAAACAAAGTGAATTCAATTAAGGCATCATTCTTTACACCAGAGATTCCCAAATAAAAGAAGTTTAAAGTAAATACGATTAGCCGAACTGCGCCTAATTCCGTACAGAACATATTGAAATAATGGACTTTTTGGGTGGAACATCGGACACTGCAAATAAACCGATCAAAATTAAACAATTTAGATGAACTGCTTGTAATTTGGGACAGCTTGTAATTTTGGACACTTTGATGGCAAAATTGGACATTACTGCTAAAAAAAAAATGTGCCTTTGATGTTTCTAAATATTGTCCAAACTGACTTAATTTGGGTTTACAGTGAATGCTTTGTAGATCTAGAATTCTAGACTGAAGTTTTCACGATGGAATAATTTTTTCGTAAAAAAAAACATGTTTTTAAGTATAGTTCACCAATAAAAATAAATATAAAATTTCAAAATTTTTTAGTTCAATCTTTTTCTGAAGCCTTCTTTCAAAGACGTAAGAAATTTTGAAAAACTTAGTGTCCCATATATTATATACACGATTGCCTTTTTCTATAATATGTACGATATAATACACAAAAAAATTTCATAATTTTTAGGAATTGTCAAATAAATTAAAAATTATTTTAAAGGTAAAGAGAGACGATGAACTACTCTACAAAGTCTCATAAAACAACTTTGGATGACGTATCAGACTCACAACATTGTTAATTACAAGCAACTGTCCGAAATTAGACACAATTCATCTAGATTATATTATTTACTAATTTAAAAGAGTTCAGTTTGTAACGTATTGGGAGATTGGGACAAGTTTATAATCGAAAGCCCCGTTTCATACTTACCCTTAAACCTAAGTTAACTTACCGTATTTTATTCCAGGAATCGAGATCTACAACTGGTAAAAATTTTGTGGTCATCTGACATCCGGATTACAAAATATTCATGTTTTTGGAATAAGAATTACACGGGCAACATAAAATCGCCAACCTCAAATAGCTATCTTGAACAGTTGGCAATTACGATTAAGTCAGTAGTCAATTAATAAAGAACTGATGCATCCTTTTTATTTAAAATAATTCCTTTACTTCTACATTCTAAATTTGTGGATTTTTTAAAATTAATTTTATCGTTACTCAAAGTAGATTCGAACTCGGGATACCTGCATTTCATAAAACAATCATTTTATCAGTCAAATAATCGTGTACCCAACTAATTGGAATAAAATATCTCATATTTATTAGCTTATTAGAAAAAAAAAGATTCTTTTTACAAGCAGATTAATTTAAATTTTAAATGAATTTTCATCAGTATTTTCAGTTTTCATAAGAAACTTTTTATCCCATTAACTCAGGCACACAAGAACTTTTCCCTTTAATATTTCATAGAAAACTATATAACATTTACATCAGGAACATGGTTTGAACTAATAATTACGTTCTCCAATTTAAAAACATGAAAGAATAATTTCCGCAATTTTTCTTCAACGAGAAAAGCGAGACAAACAGAAATAAAGTTTTCCCTTATATAAGAAATTAAATGAGTTAATTTTTTCCACTTCTCGCTGTTCATAAAAAATAATATGGCAACGAGGATGTAATTAGCAGATGGAAAATCAATTTTCAATTTTCCTAAGTGAACATCCAGGGTAATTTGCAAGGGATGTAATACATTTTGTTGGATAAGTTTGGATTCACTGGCTTCTCCCGTGATTTGTGAAAGCACGAAGAGTACAGAAATTTTTCGTGTGAATTTTCTCTTGGAGTGAAAAGGTGTATAAAGTTTCATGGGAGATTTTAGGAGTGAAACGTGACAATCACCACTTTTACGATGAAGACCCTTTGAATCGCATTGATAAGCCTGAGATTATTTGGGATAATTCGTGTGACAGTGGGATGAGATTGTCCCCAAAATATCTCAAATTCACATACTCTTCTGAAACTCATACGTATAGACACGTTCAAAATTTAATACTCTAGCTTTTTGGCATGAAATGTACAATGTACACTGAAATCCGATTATTTCACATGGATATTGAAAACTAAATCAAGCAATAAATTTAGTGCACAATTCAAAATGTTCAAAATTAATCCCACCAAAGCTGTTGGGAAAGAGCTTTTTATGGGAAGAACATCTCAATGAATTATTGCACAGATTTTGATGATCATGGTACACCTGCAAAAATGTCGACCAATTTTAATACATGGCCAGCGGGATAGGTTCAAGTTTAGTAGATGTTAAAAGTTGCGATGAGACCATCTCTTAATTAATTCAAAACTGAAAATTCATGGATCGCGGCAGACAAAGTGGAGTCGCTGAAGCTGAATGATGATCTCATACTAAGTATCAATTTCTGCCTCCTCAAAT
Source organism: Phlebotomus papatasi (assembly GCF_024763615.1). Lineage (NCBI taxonomy): Eukaryota > Metazoa > Arthropoda > Insecta > Diptera > Psychodidae > Phlebotomus > Phlebotomus papatasi. Next base: position 94,293,354 of record NC_077223.1, read on the forward strand.
GTGTAAGATTAAGATGTTGGCAGTGAGTCACCAAATTGTGGCGCGAGTCGTTTAATAGCATTGTTTATGGTGAATCTCCTCGTGGCCGGAACATACTTGTCTATTTATCACTGATTTGCGAGTTCTCAGGGGCCATTCAGTACCAGGATTTAAAGCTGCACACCTGGCATTACACTCAGAAAAAAAGAGGGTGCGATTAACTTTTTTTCCTCATAACTTTAACACTTTTTAGGTGTAAAAATATATCAACATTTTTTAATGTTAATTTTACACCTTTTTAAGGGTAAAATTAACATGAAAAAAGGTAACTTTAACCCCTAATACACCTAAAAAGGGTAATATTTACACCGATTTTGGATTAATACTGCAGGGTAAAATTAACATTTCCGGAATTTTATTTTAACTTCTTCGGATTTCTCTCAGTGTACACTCAGGAAAACATTGTAGAATATACAATGCTCTCTCTAAATTTCGACGATTTTGTGTATAATATTTTAGGGATTTTTAATTAATGATACAGATTGATTCCGTCAATATTGATGGACGATTTCCCTTTTTCAATTTCTTGTAACTTACCATTTTAACCTAACTTATAAATACATTAATTATTATTACATTTATGTGCATATAGGATAAAGGCTCATAATTTTGTCCAGTTTCTAATTTTGCACTGAGAGAAATCCGAAAAAGTTAAAATAACATTCCGGAAATGTTTATTTTATTCTGCAGTATTGATCCGAAATCGGTGTAAATATTATGCTTTTTAGGTGTATTAGGGGTTAAAGTTACCCTTTTTCTTGTTAATTTTATCCTTAAAAAGGTGTAAAATTAACCTTAAAAAATGTTGATATATTTTTACACCCTCAAAGTGTTAGTTATGACGAAAAAAAAGTTAATCGTAGCCTCTTTTTTCTCAGTGTGGACACTTTGAGGATAAAATTGGGCACTAAAAATAAATTGATTAAAATTATGGATTTTTATTCCAAAATTTGATGAATAATGAATTGTATCTAAATATTTGTTCTTTTTGTAAGATTTTAACACTAAATACGTTAAATTTTGAATATGATTTGACTTGAAATTGCTTTGTTGAGAATTCAGTGTGAGCAATTGCTTACGAGAAATATGACAGAACTTTGTGTTTACTTCAGTCTTATTTAGCTGTGGTGAAGTACTAACAATATTTCTTCGCATTTTTTGAGTGATATTATTGAATATTCATTGAATATTGTGTGATTAACGTTAGTGGTGATTTGTACATTGGGCCTGAAGTGAGATTTGCCTTGTGAATTAGATTTTTCGTGTGAAAAATGGGAAATATTCTATGAGATTCACCAGTGAGGTGATAGGCCTTATTTTGGACAGGTGTTTTCTTTCGGAATTTTGTGAAGTTTTAGGTTTTGTGATGACAGGTTGTGTAAATGCCTGGAGAAACAAAGGAGCATCATCTCTACGAGCGAGATGTAGAGAGAAATGCCTTGAAAGGATCCCGGAAAGGCCAGGGAATGAGCGAATCCGTACGTACTTGTTGGAGTACCGAAGTCAACTCTCTTTAATAAATGATATGGAAAGTTTCCGGGCTTCTTGTGACACGGTTCCCTTACATGAACACGAAGAGGACTTGGTAAGATTGATTCATGAAATAAAGAACAATGGGCATCCTGTTGAGGCGGATTAGCTGTCCAAATTTACAACCAAGTTGCCCAAATTTATAACCAAGTTGTCCAAAATTCTGGTCAAATTCACCTCTACATATCAATTCATTTTTAAACGTATTAAGACTAATTTTAGTCAAAACAAAGACAATAAACCCTTTCCAAGTTTCTAAACAACCCTTCTGAAAAGAGAGTAACAGAAAAAGTCAAGTAGTATTGAAAATATCGCACTTCAAACTTGGAACATCGATGCTTATAAGTAGACTGGACAAAATTATGAGCTTTTACCCTACTGATCACTGAAAACTTTAGAAATGTGCAAACTGACTTTGCCTCTTAAACAACATAACTTCATAATTTAACTGGTAACAGGATGTTGATTGAACGTATTTGACCATTCTGAACCACTTTTTCAAATTTGTCAAGAAACTTTTGGCCGATAAAAAATGATCAACTATTAGAAAAGAATTATTTTTTATATGAAATAAAATTAATGAATGTTTTTTGTAATAACATCAATAGATTACAAGCAACTGATTTACAAAAAGAAATATTTTAAAAAGTTTTTTATATTTTAAAAAGTAAAGAAACTTCTGGCCGATACTCTATTTTGGAATACCCAGATTTGTACACGAGCCATTAAAGATCATTTTTATTAGTGCAAGATTTACTTTTACTGATTATCTTGATGGTTGTCAACTCTAGTAGCCAAATTTCTGCTAAATACTTTTATAACTAATAATAGTCGACGTTGTATTTATACGAAAGATCTTCAGTACCTCATTAAGTTCGAACAAATTCTAATTCTAAAATCTTATTGAAAGAAATCGAAAATCTCCCCATTCTCAGCTAGAGTGTCATTTTTCAATAATGGTTGGATAAAAGGTAGGGTAAGTGTGCCAAATTTCGGCATAGTTGCATGCAACCGCCAAAGTCTCAAGTTTGAAATGTAATATCTTTAATAGAAATTGATTTTTTCATTCCTTCTACTTAAAGAGTGTTGCTTAGAACCTTGTAGACAGTTTACCGTCTTTATTTACTCTAAAATCATTCTTAATACATTTTAAAATGAATAAAAATGTAGACATAGCTTTGGTGCCCTATTTCGGCCACCTTCATTCCCATAGTTCCTTACCCTTCAGGAATACTTTCAATGCCTTTTTCACGTCATCTCGTTTGTCGAAGCTACATTTTTTGTTATTCTTTTGCATTGTATAATCTCTAGCTAGAGTATGTAAAAACTAAAAATTCATGGAAATTCGAGGAACAAAAAAGGTGGCCGAAATTGCAAGCTGGCCGGAATTTGGCACACTTACCCTATATGAAATTTTATTTACATAAAAAGTCATTGATGTTCGAATAATTAATTTTTTTTCCATTTTGTGAAGTTTTTGAAATGTCAAGCTGTTAAAGGAAGTACTCAGTGATTATAATAGAAAATTATAATGGAACAAGATTATTATGAGCACCTTTAATTTGTTTTTGCTCAAAACAAAGTGAAGACTTAGACTGAGACTCTTCGAAATTCGAACTGGAAGTATTTCACCACGCGGACGAAACGGGAAGTAAAACTGACTTTTTTGACTTTCGAAATCGATCTTCAAATTTTTTAAACTCCTGTGAATGAAGCCAATATCAAGTATCCGGAAAATTTTACAGAATTTGATAGTGAACAAAATATGTTTTACAGTGCTGTCTCTCTATATGCACAGTTTGGGTACTTTTTTTGACAGTTCTCTCTCTGAATATGCACAACTTTTTTTGAAATTCCCAACGGTTTTTTTCTTTCTTTTAATAAATTATCATTTTTTTATTGTTCTAGAATTTACCGTGTTATTTTAAATATAATATGAGACAGAAAAAATAAAATTAAGAAAATTAAAAACAAGAAAAATTAGTTACCAAGAAAACAATTTTCTTTATTACTTTGTCAAAATGTAAACAAATTTTTTTTGAATGCAACCGACACAAAAGCTGTGCATATAGAGAGACAGCACTGTATTCCATTCTTTTTTATATTTTATGGTAATTTTACACTGAGAAAAAAATGGGGGTACGATTAACTTTCTTTCCTCATAACTTTAACACTTTTTAGGTGTAAAAATATATCAACATTTTTAATGTTAATTTTACACCTTTTTAAGGATAAAATAACATGAAAAAGGGTAACTTTAACCCCCAATACACCTAAAAAGGGTAATATTTACACCGATTTTGGATCAATACTGCTGAGTAAAATAAACATTTCCGGAATATAATTTTAACTTTCTCGGATTTCTCCTCGTGTAGTATAGTTCGCAACTAACAAAATAATACTTTGTTTTCGCAAAATAAATTTCACTTAAAAAATCACTGGCCAAAATTTGTATTGAAAAAAATATTTGAATTAAATGACTCCACTCACCTTATCCAATTGCTCGTAAAGTTGATAAATTAGAAGCCTCTGGGTGTGTTTACTTAATTTGAATTAATCTCACATATATTTTTGCTGGTAAAATTTCGATGGGACCTTGACATTAGACAAATTATCGCGTCGCACATAAGAAATACGATGATGGAACAATAAAAACGAGCCACTCTGTCTAGAAGAAAAAATCTGATTATCTCTATCTTTTATTATATTTTAACGAATAATTTATTTCCTTTTTTTCTTTTTTACTTCTCCGTCTTCAATGCAATATTACAATAAATTTTTATTATAATAGTTCTATTTACAAAAAAAAAACAAGATTTCTTAAATTTTCCTCACTTTTTATTTTCAGAGCTTCAATTTCACCTGCGAAACCTTATAAAGGTTAATTCAATTTTCACTTTTCATCACTCTCCTTGTCATTGAGCGCTCTACAATGGGAAGTTACTTTGTATGATTGTAAGAAATCACTTCTCTATCAATTTGTAATTATCAATTATTTGATTATGCCGACAATGAAAAAGAATCTTCGAGATGGGGGAAAGGATGTAAAATTTCTCTTTCAAACTAGCAAATTTCGTTGTATTTGCATTTCAGGGTGAGGATGAGAAAAAGATGATGATGTAAAAGACTACGTGAAAAGCAATTAAATCACAAAAGAAGTGTCCCTTGTGTATTTTTTTCTCTTGAAATTAATTTCATCCATCTCTGTGACTTCAAATTTATTCTTTGAACTACCCCAACTACCCTTTTCTTTTCTCAATTGATGGCATTTGTGAAAGTATGAAAAGAATTTCTGGAGAAGCACAGCCTCTATTGAAAATCAATCGGAATTGTGTAAAAGCATAAGAAATGGTACAGTTGACAACAAATATATCTGAACAATCGAGAAAAAGAGGGAAAGGATATGAAAATTCATGACAGCAGCAAAAAATTGACGAATAAATCATTGTGCTCTTATAAATTATTTTAATTATGGTTTAAAATGTACAAATTAATGGTCTAATCCTGTTGTTAATACCTGATCAGGATTTCATAAGAAATTTTTTTCTCAGAATTAATTTAATATGCGACACCCGCAACATCTTAATGTACCTACCCAAGTAGCAAAAACTGATCATCACAAAGTAAATTTTAATAAGTTTGACTTGTTAACTTAGTCATGAACGTCATAAACAAGGTTCTTGAAAGTCGAACAATTGAATTTATGTTAAGAAAAAATGCGACGTCAGATTTTCTAACTAAAGACTGCATTGATTTAAACAAAAGATTAGCAATATTGGTGATGGAAGTGACATGCTGGAAGCGTAAAACACATTTGTCAAGCTTACCAAAAGAAAATGCAAAGTAGTTTGTGGGAATAATGGTATTAATACCCGAAATAGATTTATAATGATGATTCTGGTGTACATTTAATTAATTAGAAACGTTCCAATTAATCTCTTAAAAAGACAATTTAAGTGTAAGTGCAAAAAAGAGGGAAATCCCAAGTTTCGCATAATGACTAAATTACGAAAATTCGTTATTTAGTCATTTTCTAAATATGTTTTCTCAAAGTCTCTTTCATATCTCTTCGTTCGTTAAAGTAACATTTTACAGTCGAGTTCCTCAAATTTGAACTCCTCAAATTTGAACGACGGTTGAGTTCAAAATGTAAAATTTGAGGTTATGTGAAGGAAGTTTTGCGTGGAATCTGAATTAGAACAATTTTTCTCTGGTGTTTCCTCAATATTATCGTATTATATTAACTTCCACAGCAAATTCCATTTATTTCACAATAAATTACATTGATATATTCTCTAAAATTATCTTTCTTAAATTTGGGAAAGTGCATTTCACATGAATTCCGTTACGTTTTCGAAAATATTGTTCAAATTTGAGGAGTAAGAACCCAGCGAGCACACTTAGCTGAAAAAAGTAGCGTTTTCAGCATATTTTTGCTGAATCGACTAGCAAAAATTTGCTGACTGATCAGCAGTTGTCGAACAAAAAGTGCTAACCAAATATATGGAAATGGCACTGAATCGCCAATTTTGTTTCAAGGTTAGCAGAATTCAGCTGAAAATACATATGTTTTCAGCTGAATTGCATTCGGTTAGCATTTGGTGCTCGCTGGGAAATGTCATCTATACCCCCCAAATGTTCAAATTTGAGGAACTCTACTGTAGTTATTTTTGAACAAAAGTGGCCGAAATTGCAAGCTGGCCGAAATTTGGTATAGTTACTATAGAACCATAAAATCCTATTTCATATGTGCCTCAATTTTAGGGTATCTCACTTCCAATTATTTTGAAATTTCCATGTCATTTTCATCGATGTGGCACGTCTCTTTTAATAGGGACTGTTCGAAACCTTCTTGGAAGGAAAAAAACAAATATTTTACAAACCTTTCCCCTTAGAATATTTCCTCCAGTGTCAGTTCATTTAATACTGTTTGGACCTGATGGATAAAAATCTTATGTATTTGAATGGGAAATTGCGAAGAATATCTCTATGGTTCATATTTGGATGAAATTTCTAGCATGTGCAGTGCAACTGACATAAATATGATACTTTTTTGCAAGCTATCTCATCCCACAGATTCCCACTAAAACGTTGGAATCACAGAGATTTTGAATTTTCCGAATGGATAGAAAATGTTTTTGTTTTTCACTTTCATTGTAACAAATTTGCGCTCTCTAAATTTTTATTTGTGCATATAACAAACTGAAAATTTGGCGTAAAAATACTTTAGTACAAAATATATTTCAAAATGCAACAAAAGATTTATTCTATCAACAGACAAATTGCAATTGTGCCAATTTTTCATGCTATTTTCACTCAATGTCCCATTTTTCTCAGCCTCACGCCATAATGTGTATTTTATTGTGTTTAGTCAATCATTTTTTCTATTTTTTTTATATATTCATGATTTCACATATTTCAAATTGGAGCAATTTTAATCTTGCCTTTCCGCTCTTTTTTCACCATTTTCATCTATCAGTGTTGTGTTTTTTTTTTCGTTAAAATCCCATTTTACTTCTCTTTGAAATCACCCACAAAGTTTTTTTTTCACATCTAGCACCATGAAAATTTGCGCGCTCCATTTAGCTATCGGCAGAACTTTTTTTGCGCCAATTCTCTTCGCTGTCCCCTCCCCATCACATAGAACCCAACTATTTCTGTACTAAATAGCATTTAAAGGCGAAATTATTTCCGGTGTAAAATATGACGGGACTTTTTTTCTCTCTTACACATTTTCACAATCTCGTACATTTACCTTTTATCTCAGAGCCCAGTAGAAATAACTCTTTTTTTCTCCTCTCTGTTCCACACATTTTATATACCATTTTGGTATTGGTGAAAGAGATAACAATTGAAATGGAAAATTATTTCCTAGATATTTACATATACACATCACTCTGTAGCGCTTTTCTGGAAAACTGCTCATGAGAAATTTTGTGGTTCAAAATTCAATTTTCCAAAAGCTCTCCTGGTGTCCCACGTAGGATCAGGTGGTCTTTCGAGCGGTGGCCAATGTTGGAATGCGTTTTGTGGGCAGTTTCTGTGGTTGCGCATGCAGCAGCTTTGTAGCATTGGTATCATCTTGGTAATGTGCTGCAATGTCATCCCGAAATGCCAGGAAGCCCAGTTGAGCATGAGATGCTTCATTCAATGCTCGAGAACGAATACAAGCATGATATTGAGCTTCTGTGAGTTTCTGCCCACTTTCAACACCTGTACACACCTAGAGAATTCAAGGAAGATTTTGTTGGCAGTTGCAATAAAAGCCAGAGAGCTTGAAAGGAAAGCTTTAAGCACCCCTACATAGGGTAGTGTGTGGTAATTCGGGACACTTTTTAGCACTTTCAAGTTTCAAACAGCTTAACGACTTCTCAAATTATTTTTATCATTATTGATACAAATATTTATGTTCCTTATGCTATCCAGAATAAGATTTTTATCGAAAAATGTTGAAAATGCATAATTTTTTATACAAAATAGCAAAAAAAATGTAAAGAAGTAATAATGGTATATTTCAGGACAGTTGGATATTTTTGGGACAGACAAAAGTCGCTATTCTGTAAATAAATTTCCCTAAGCCTGATTATTCACCTTTAAGTAGAAGTTCTAAACTTCACTCTCTCATAAAAATTTTGTTTAAATTTCACTTTTAAAGTGACTTAAATCGAAAAAAACTAAGCACTGTTTGTGTTAACATCTGCAAAATTGACCACACTGAAGGTTTTCTAAAAAATGAAATGTGACACTCATAATTCACGCGTATTTCAAGCGTTAAATTAAATAAAATTTCAGAAGTTTTATGTTTATCTGATAAAAAACAAAAAAAAAACAAATAAAAAAGAAAATAAATAAAAAAAGGTAAAAAGAAAGGTAAAAAGTAAACAAATATTTATAGGATTTTTGATTTGTCCCAAAATACCCATATTATGTCCCGAAAAGCACCTTGTCCAGAAATACCACACGTTACTCTATATGGTACTAAATCAGACAGACTTTTCATAACAACATAATTGATTTTCATTCAAAAATAACTTCGAAATTGTACAATTGAATTAGACATCCTGAACCTTTTCTAATTTAAATCGATATGGGTTTATTTCTAACGTTGCTCTAAGAACTACAAAGAAGTGAGCCAATTATTAAGGACAATACATGATTATCCTTTTAGAACCGAAATGTAGTATGCAGATTTAGAAAATATTTCCTTCGCTTTCTATTGTGGAAAAATCTTTAATTTTTATACTGTAGGGTGGACTCACCACTTCTCGCCAGTGCCAGTGTCCCACTTTTCGCCATTTAAATTGAAATCGCTATTTTTCGCGATTTATGAAATAAATGAGCTGCAAAGTTCTTTGTATTTTTATTGCTGCTATACGTATAGAGTCGAAGAATAATAATTATTCGTTTTGGATTTACGATTTTAAGCATTTTTTAGAGTAATATTTTAAGCAAGTGCAGTGAGTCCAATATTTCTTACCAAATATACTAAGTGTGATCAAATTTTCATCGAGCAAGAAATACCTTTTTGGATAAATCATTTCTCTATTGAATATTTAATTACACTTGTAGAATACATAAAATTTGTATTTAGTTAATTAATATTTCATTTTATATTAATTTTATATAAAAATGAGGCATGGCGAAAAGTGGTTATATTATGGGATTGATTTTACCACCTGTCGCCATTTCTTTCCAATAGGCGACGCTAACTTCATTCGTGGATTCTCAATTGTCAAATCTGCATTTTTTACTTTCTGCAAAAAATCTCTAATTTGATTTCTCAAATAAAAGTGAAGACAAATCGTTTAAAGTGAGTAATAATTGGGTGATCATGAGAGAAAAGAAATGCTGAATGTATTCTTTTTATAATATTGCCTAAAATAATCGAGTTTGAACCTTTTCAAGTGGGTGGCGAGAAGTGGTTACAAAACTGGCTAAAAGTGGTGAAAACTGGCGACGAAGTGGTTATTTTTGCATTATTAAAAAAAATAAGTTTTTTTTTAAGTAGTCAAGCGTTAAATACTAGGACTATTGTTTTCACGAATCTAGAGTCAATACATATAAATAGTTTTGTGTCAAATTTGAGTTATCTTGTAATAGGACTTCAAAAGTTATAATAAAATTTATTCCTGTTTTTCCTAACCATGGCGATAAGTGGTTACTCCACCCTATGCATTACTATTTGTCAAATTTTTGTCTATAAAACACTGATTTTAAAATAGTGTTTTTTAACAATTGAAAGCTATTATAAAATAGAAAATCTAATTTATGCCTTTTATTCCATTTATCGGAAATGGTAAAGCAATCGGTGTTGATGATTCTTAAGGGGTTACGTAGGTCACGCCAGATTAAAAAAACAAACAAAATATTTTAAGAATTTCACAGCGATAATGAATTTTTTAAGCATATATAGTAAGGTGGGGTAACTGGATCGTTTTCCGAAGAGTGCTACTTTAACGCTTATTTTTGGACTGATGAAATTCTTTTTTACTTCTTCTAAATCCATAGAATTATTCACTATTTCATTCAGAAACATAATATAAAAAAATTATCAAAAATATTAAAGAAAATTTATAAAATAATGATAATACTGAAATAAGTCAGCATGCACTAACTGGGACGCCTTTTCGCTAATTCACTTTTAATTAAACCTTTGGATTTAAAATACTTTATTCACAAGGAAAAAACAATAAATGTTTTCAATCAACCAGCTGTCATTAGCGAAAATAGGGTAAGTATGCCAAATTTCGGCATAGTTGCATTCAAGCGCCAAAGTCTCAAAGTCTCAAGGAGTGTTGCTTGGAAACTTGTTAACAATTTATCGTCTTTATTTTCTCTAAAATCATTCTTAATATAAAAATGAATAAAAATATAAACATGGCTTTGGTCTCCTATTTCAGCCACCTTTATTCTCATACTTCCTTGCTCTTCGGGAGTTCTTCAATGTCTGTTTCACGTCATCTCATTTGTCGAAACTACATTTTTTGTTATTCTTTTGCATTGTATAATCTCTAGAGTATATAAAAACTAAAATAACATGGAAATTCGATTAATAAAAAAGGTGGCCGGAATTGCGAGCTGGCCGGAATTTGGCACACTTACCCTATCACTGCTAGAAAATTTTTAGTGAAGAACCCAGCTGTCACAAGATTGAAATGAGTCGATTACACTTACTTATTTAATGGATAAAAATATTATTTTTGTTTTTTCTCAAACTTGTATAGTTATATTATGTTACTATGACTATATTACGAAAATAAAAATATTATTAAACGATCCAGATAGCGAAGCGCCCGAATTATCACACTTGACTATAATTGCAAAAGTGTATGTTTAAAATATCAAATTGTTTAGATGTACTTCCGTAGTATTATTTATTCTTATTGATCGTATAAAATAGGACTTTTCACTCACCTTTGGATGCCAAATGTGAAAAATGCCAGGATCTGTTGCTCGAATAACTTTAATGGACGATCTAACGTACTTCCTGTACAACATAACATCCTCTCCACCCCATCCAATGATCTCTTCGTCGAATCCCCGTACTTTGAGAAAATCCGATCGATACTGACACGTCATACCGTATCCAAAATCTCGCCAGAAACCCGTGTCACGAGATATGTGCAGTTGGTCAGTCTCGGGGGGTAATTCTCTACCCTGAAGTGTGTACACTACATGTGGATTGTAGAGACTAAACACGATCGGGTAGTAAACCTGTGTATACACCGTAAATGCAATTTAAGCAAGAGCAATAATTTTCTGAAAGACCGAGAGTGAGCCAAATTGAATGGACACACACTCTCGCATAATTTAGAGTAGGGTGAATGCATGAAGAGGGTAGTATAGCTATTAAAATCATACTTTGAGTGGTTGTGCAAATGAGAAATTTTCATATAATATGAAAACATATTAGAGCTCTTGAAAAGTTTTCACTGCTCCCGGAAAATGACCAGTCAAATGATTAACTTCCTCTTCAATAGTATATATACAAAGTTTTAAATGGTCCTCTGTACACAAATCTTCTACTTTATGGGTCGATGCTCATATATATAATATTACATAGTTAATCCATATTTTACAGAACTTAAAAACATAATGTCATCGGGCTTCATATTTTCCCAACAAAAACTGGGAAACTTTTATGTTGAAGGGTCCATTGAAAATTTATACTATATGACACAACACAAACAATATTAATTTACGCTTGGACAAGAATATTGTGCTAGAAAGTAGCACAAACATGAAGATTTTTGGCTTACAACTTCATTAAATACAAAATTTTTGTTAGAAAATAGTCGCATCATTCTGGAAAGTATTTTATAAACCTTTTATATTCCACATGAAATTCCATTGTCAATCCTTTGAAATATTTTAGTCTTTTTTTGTCTTATAACTTTATTGATTAACTAGAATTAAAATGGATTGAAACCACTCTAAGGTCAAGACATCGACAGAACGCTATAAGATTACAATATTTTATGGAATAAAATATTTAATGATACGAAGATATTGTTTAAAAAATATTTTTCAGGCAGTAAAATATTGGAATTAGAATTTAAAAAAAAGATGACAAAGAGTTCCAGCTTCGCGGAATGGTGGAACCTAAGAGATAGAGCTATCCGTGAATTAACTTTTCTCACAATTTTTGTATGCATAACGGTTTAGGGGAAAATGCCCATGCTTGATACCATTGGAAGCTTCGTAATGACTAAATTTTCTATGTTTCACAATATATAATGTGACTCATCGCAACCATATTTTAAAAACTATGGGAAAGTGGCCAGTTTTTAAAATATATTGCGGAGTCACGTTTATTGAGAAACATGGGAAAAATTTAGTCTTTACAAAGCTTCCAATGGTATCAAGCATGGGCACCTTCCCTTACTACCGATTAAATTGATTCAAAAATCAGAAATCAATTCCGAGCTAGAAAATTGGTTAAGAAGTTTTCATTACCATAACATAGTCGGGTTCGAAATAACAATACCTGGACCTTCAGTAATTCAAAATGGCGATATTTTAGCCATAGGTATGTTTGGACGAAATGTTCGCCTGGTGTACCCCCAAAACATATCCGAAAATAATTGAAAAGCATTAGGACAATTTTGAGAAAAAGAAATAAAATGGTTTTGAAAAAGGTGGAGGGCAGCGATCGTCCGAGATAATGTCCCTTTATGGTGTGGGGGGTCATCAAAGACCGGAGGTCGATATCTCTTACCGATTGACCTCTAGTTTGGGATCAAACTTAAGGTCAAGTAAAAAATAATTCCATATAAGAAATGATTCAATTATCGGTAGGGGAAAGCGCGCTACCTTCGGACGATTTATGCTTCGCACAAATTATTTTTTTCAATGTGCTATAAATGAATTTGGCCCATTATAATATTATATTTTACTAGCTAGTCCAATGCCTCAAATTTTCAGAAAAGAGTTAGGGGGAAGTGGGGCACCTTTGAATTGGGGTAGCTTTGAAATTGAGCTTTTTTCTCCTATTTTTAAATAAAACTGGACCTTATTATGATATAATTTAGCTCAACAAACCAATTGCGAAGCTAAATTATAGATCATGATGAGCTTCAATTCCATTTGAAAATAGAAGAAAAAAACCCAATTTCAAAGCTGTCACACATTCAAAGGTGCCCCACTTCCCCCTATGGGGGAAATCCATAAGGAACATAGAGAAAAAAATTAATTGCCGAAGCTTGAGTCGTACGAAGGTAGCACGTTCCACCCTATTTAACCGATTCATTACCGATATAAACTAATTCAGTCATGTTCGAAATTTCAATATCTTTCCAAAAAATCCAATTTTTACCAAATCGATTAAAAAAAGCCTTCCAATATGATTGACTTTAGAGCTTCAGTAATTCAAAATGGCAATTTTTCCGCTCACAGATATGTATGGTCGAAATGTTCGCCTAGTCTACCTCTAAAGCCTATCTAAAAGTCAAAGAAACCTTTAGTACCGTTTTCGAAATAATCAAAAAAACATGGTTTTGCAACGGATAGAGGGAGGTGAGGAAAAAAGGGAAAAAAGTCTGGAAACAATGTTTTTTCGAAGACCGGAAGTTGATATCTTTTATCGTTTAAGCTCTAGAGGCGCGACAAGTTGGAAAAAAGCGGATTATATAAGTGCTCTATCTTTGAGTTCAAACACTAAATAAAGAATCTTAGTTAAAAAGAACAGAATAATAGCAGATGATAGAGTGGGTCCCTTACCACGTTAATACGATATAAATGTACCTTAAGGGCAGAATCACATTGAAAGTAAAATGCTCACCGTATTTCGTTAATTTACGCATTTTCAATACACGCACATTCTCGATTACTCTATTACCTTATGTCAGACTCGGTGGCCCTAGGTCAAAATAATATAAGAAAATTGAAGAAAACTATCGAAAATTCGATAAACGGTAAGCAAAAAAAAACTGTAAGAGAAATAATTTGCACAGTTTTTCTCTCACCGTTTATCGAATTTTTGTTTTATTTCTTCAATTTTCTTATATCATTTTCACCTAGTTCAACCGACTATGAGATAAGGTAATACGTTAATCGAGAATTTACGTAAGAATTGTAATCAAAATGCGTAAATTAACGAAATACGGTGGGGCTACGGCGAGCATTTTATTGTCAATGTGATTCTGCCCTAAGTCGATAATGATTTGCGATTAACGAACTCGAACTCCTTATTTGGATACGGTATCTCTTTAGCATCAATTATCTGATAATTCTTTAAAAATCTTATTGATGAATGAAAACATATAATAATATTAATGGCCAGTAAGAGCATGTTAACAATCTTTGGGTTGACTTATGGGGGCTTGCTCCAAAGGTTACAAGCCATTATCTCACCTAAAGCTCTAAAGTTTGACATAAAGCTCTGACGATGGCCACACGGACAGATGGACAAATATGTGATATAATTTATTTGTCAGAAATTGCCTGATTAGCAAATAATGTCTTAAAGAAAAGTAGTTTCCGGGGTAGATGGAAATTTTGCGTATTTAAAAAAAATCAATCGATTATACTTGCTCTCTCGTTAGAGTTCCGGCAACAATAATAATTCACAACAAATTTATATATTTACCGAAAGACTAACCCAACATTTATATCAGTAGTTTGTGCTTATTCAACTATTTTGAATTCTCTGTCGAAAGAAAGGGTCTTCATGAATATGCAAATACGGAAACAAATTATTTAAAATACACATAGGTATTTCTAGAGATAAATTCAAATTACTAGAAGTAGACTGAATTTGAATAGTTGACATAAATTGTTTCCAAATTCGATTTAAGGGATATTTTCTCACATCCCACGTATACTGTAAAAACACTTTATTGTTTTCAGAGCAGTGAGGTGTATGCCAAAATAAAAAGACAACTACCACGACCAACGATGTGAACAACCATAATAACTTTAAGTTAATACTGATGGAACAAGTTTGAAAAGTTTTAATTCCACCTCATCCCCAGAGAGTGTGGAGTATTGATGTGGACGTGGAAGAGCTTTTTGGAATGCAGTGCACGTGATTCAATTTCAATCAAAATCTACCACCTTAATTCACATAACAAAACATCACAAAAAAGTCACTCATGTGGAAGGATGTCGGGACAGGAGATGCTTCTGGGACTCAAAGGACGATCCATGAGGGAAAAATGTCAACTCACCTTTTTCCCGGGTTTGGCATTCCATCGGCATCTATCTAAGAATTTAGCACTGAACACGATATCTACATCACACATAAATAAAAGGACATCTTTGCTTTTGCTCTTGTCCGTAGCGTCCCATACTTTCTCGGCGCCGACCCGTAGTCCTTTGGCTGTTGGAGAAAAAAAAGGAAAAAAAAACAAAAAAATATAACCGTGAGGAAATTTTCCTGTTTATGTTTCAAAGAGAAGAATAGACAAGATAATACACAAGTATAAGGAAAGATTCAATATAGAACCGTACTATGGAGAAAACTTTCAGTATAATGTTACATAATTTAGGTTTTCTCTGTATACATTTTGCCAACAACGTCATAGAGCTCAACTAAAAGATTGTTTATCTCATTTCACAACACTAATTATGGCCTTTGTATTACATTCAATATTGTAATTATAAATGGATGAAAACATTTAGTACACCCTCGTAATTAAAACATTATATTGTAAAATCCAGTGCTTTTACAATTATCAAAAAAAAAAACAAATATTTAAGATAATATTTACCACATGACTGTTCTAAAGAATTTTTAAAGAAATGTTCAGTTTCTTCTGTGAAACAGTGAATTGTTTGTCATGTAAACAATTTGTTTTAGATATTCAATTCGATTCAAGACATATATTAAAATGTACAAATATTCAAGATAATATTTAGCACACGACTGTTCTAAAGAATTTTTTAAAGAAATGTTCAGTTTCTTCTGTGCAACAGTGAATTGTTTATCATGTAAACAATTTGTTTTAGATATCCAATTCACTTCAAGACATATACTAAAAATGCAAATATTCAAGATAATATTTAGCACATGACTGTTCTAAAGAATTTCTTAAAGAAAGTTCAGTTCCTTCTGTGAAACAGTGAATTGTTTGTCATGTAAGCAATTTGTTTTAGATATACAATTTCCTTCAAGACATATATTAAAAATGTATAAATATTTAAGATAATATTTAGCACATGACTGTTCTAAAATTTTTTTTAAAGAAATGTTCAGTTTCTTCTGTGAAACAGTGAATTGTTTGTTATGTAAACAATTTGTTTTAGATATCCCATTCGCTTCAAGACATATATTAAAAATGTACTAAATGAGCCAGTACTAAACTGACTTTTAGCATGAATCATAATAGCTCAATTGCACTAAGTAAAAATGATTAGAGATTTAAATTTCACGAGGTATCTGTTTAATTCGATAAAATTTCATAAATTTAGAGTACTCTCACGCAACAATAATTAAGGAAAAATATAAAACAATTGAAGGTAACATATAGTACAAGCATGTACTAAAAGAAATTGACACAAACTCTCTTGGTTTCTGCTAGTTACAGATAATATTTAAGATTAATTAATTAAAGGTAGAACTAAATATTTAGGAAATGCATGTACTAATAATTAATTTCTTAAGATTTTAATTTCAAAATAAAATGTTGAAATAATTAAAAATCCAACATTGAAATACCAATTTAAAATTTTAAAAAAATCTAAGAGAAACAGTCAGCCTTCAAGATAATTTTACACTCTCAAAATAAGAAATCGTGAATAGAGAAAGAAAAATAAGATATAACATTTTCTAAATAAATATATTTTTCAGATTAAAAGACCTGTTTCTTAATTAATTAAATATCTGAATTCATTTAATATAAATTAATAGAGATAAAATCGAAAAACACGTGTAAATTAATAAAAACAAAATATACTAAATCATTTTTAGTACTTATTTCTTTTTAGTACTCAAAATTTTTCAACGTAGGGTAAAGTGGTACAAGTTGGACAATGAATGGTACAATTTGGACAGGGCTTTTTGTCTTGATAAATTTAGTACTTCATTTTTATTTGTATAGTTTTAATGCTTTAGTTTTATAATTTGGTTCCTTGTGCTTAAAAACAAATTTTGCACTGTATTTATCAAGAAAAAAACCATGTCCAACTTATACCGGCGAATTGTCCAACTTGTAACACTAATTCCAAATTATATCATTTTACCCTATAGAAGTTGTCATAGTTATTTAGTTTATTGAGTTTTCATCGATTTGTATCTCATTTATTCATTGGTACTATCTTGTTTATTTCCATTAAGATAATTTGAAATGAAATCTGAATAACTCACCTCTCGAGAAAGTTTCATTTAAAGCTAAAAGTTTTAAATTGGATGAATTTCCTCCATTTTTGGCACCCAGAACACGACTCATGATGGCGCGCGCTTCCTGAAGACCCTCATTTCCAAAGTATACCACTGTTAAGTGAACACGTCGATCGTGCGTGAGTGCAATGCGAAAGAATTTATCCATGAAATTCTGAAAAGTAGCCGAACGTCCAGACAGCGGCAGTATTATATGAATCAACTCCTTCTCATGCACTCTGAAATGGAAGCCAGAGGAAACGACCACATTAAGGAAGTGAATTATCACTTCAAATAATTTTCAATTTCATTTTCACACCCCCATCTATAATGATGTACATTTTCTCCGGTCGAGAATTCTTCACAATATTCACCATATGCTAAATTTATATCCAGCACCATTAAGTATTTAGTATATATGCTATATTTTGCCTCTATAGAGGCCTTCATGAAGATTTATGCAAGTCCATTAAATAACCCTTAACATTTAAGATGGTATATTTAGCATAATTTGTGCGATTCTTATCATTTTGTTGCCTCACTTCTTGTATGAGAAAGTATAATAAGAAAATTAAAATATGTACTATAAAGTTACCCTCCAAAAGGTCTTTAGAAATGATGGAGACAAACAAGTTTTAATAAGATAGAAGATTTTAGTTTTATCTTTACATCCCATATAACAAGAGCCACAAGAGCAATAGAATCTAACAAATTTCTTGAGAGTAAAGAGCAGTCAAGTGAATGACACTTTACTTAATACAGTGGGACCTCGATAGAGTCAACTAATTATTTCCAGGCCCGTGGACTCCATTGGATTCGGTGACTCTATCGGAGTCCGAAAAAATCAATTAACATGTAAAATTTTGATATAAAGGGGTATTATTTTATGTTTGTACAAGATAATTGATAAATTTAATACGATAATAGAATATTTTGTTTAATTAACCCATAAATTCTGCACCCTCTGATCCAAAAAAGTCGTATGTTTGAGCAAAAGTTGGAGATTAAAGAATAATTTTACAGAATGTTTTTATTATTATTAAGTATCTTAAGTGTAAAATTACTATCCATGTGATAATATTTAGGTCCATCCACGATGTTAAAATAAGAAAATAGTGTCTTAAACACTTCTTTTTTCACTTCTTTTTAGAAGAGCTCCAGTAAATATTTTATTGTTGAAAATTCTGATGCAATTAACGTTATTAATTAGAATTTATTTTAAACTTTTATTCTATGAAAAAAAAAAGAGATTGATAGTTGTTCTTTTCGTTATAACTTTGGCTCTGAATTTCACAAAAAAGCAATAAAACCAATTTTTCTCATTTTCTCCTTGTTCTGTAATATTTAAATGGTTAGAGATATCTACTTGGAGTCTTCAGATGACCCCCTAATAAGTCAACCTTGGGATTATTATTATTTATTATTATTTATTTATTTATTATTTATTAATTTCTCAAACAAATAGGGTTCGCCCCTCTTACAATGTTTGGCAAAAGAAGAAGAAAAAGAAAAAAAAAGGTTATTGACAAAATTTAAGTAAGTGGATATAAGGCAAAGGCAATATTGAAAAAAAAAAAAGTAAATTAATTTATTAGGACTGAGACTGGAAGTACCCTGTTATTCCGTCAACGGATAGTCGGGCATTCGGGGGAATAGAATTATATAAAACTATCCCCTTGACAAAAAGCGTGCGGGAGAGCTGATTCGAGCTAGCTCTAGGAACCAAGAGTCCGCGGACCCTGGCAGAGGCCCCGGGAATCAGGAGTGAGGCCAAGTATTGCGGTCTCCCAGAAATTATCAAACGGAAAAGGAATGACACCGCTCTCAGACGGAGAAGTGATGGGAGATCACAACCCACCAGGATATTGCGATGCTCGGAGATGTGATCACGGGGGCCGAGGCCACAAACGTACCTGACACAGCCGTTATGACCCTCATTTCCTCCCCACATTATGACCCACCTCATTATGACCCTCATTTCCTCCCCACTCCTCCTTTTCAGCGCCAAAATCGTTTTTTTCTGTGATTACAGGATAACACGTCATATGGGATCATAGGCCTAATCAAAAAACCTTAAGGCAAGAGAGAAAAGGCAAGAGAACTTTCAATCGGTCAAAACGCTTAAAATCACGAAAAGAAAAATATTTTGTTGAAAATTTATTACACGGTTAATATACGAATTTTATCGTAATGTTGTTCTTCTTGTGTTAAAAACCTTACATTGATACACTAAAACACTGATTTTAATTCCGAAAAAGTCATACAATATTATTAGTTCAATAATAATGGAAAAGTTAACTCTATCGGAGACAATTTGGGTCTAAGTTGACTCTATCGGAGTCCGTAGAGTAAAAAAATAGCTGTTGACTCTACTGTAGATTGACTCTATCGCGGGTTGACTCTATCGAGGTTCCACTGTACTTATATTCTTGACTTTGGTTAAAATTTCACTTAAGAAGTGTAATTAGGAAAAGAGTTGGTAAGTTTCAAGAAATTTCAGAAATTTCCGCCTAAAGTAGGTGGCGACTGCTGTGAAATTTCTGAAATTTTACCATCTCTAATTAGGAACTTATTGAAATAGCATAAAAATCATGACTTTTGCGTGATTATAGGAAGAAACAAAATACAAGACAAAATAGTAATTTTGAGGTTCCCAGAGTCGCCTTATGGAAAAGGTACCCGAAAATCCGAAATTACTGTCCCTCATCGTTTTTCTTTTATCATTAAGACTGTGGCCCTGTAATTGAATCCGAAATAGAAATCCTGTTAATATCTTCAACATACCTAAGAATTTTTAAGTGTTTCCTATGAACTTCACAGGATGCCATTCTGAACGTGTCTCAAACTTTGTGGAATGGCTTAAAACTGATTATCTATTTCATTATAAGAAAGAAAAAAAGATTGATCGAGATAATGTCCACTTATGGGCAGATCATCGAAGACCAGAAGTCGATATTTCGCACCGTTTGACCTCTAGCTAGCGAACAAACTAAAGGTCACGTAGAAAAACGATTTTCGAAAAAAATTATTCAATTTATCGGTACTTTATCGGTTCATGGCCGATGAAGACCGATGCAGCTATAGGTTTAAAATTTCGGGATCTGGAAACTTTGTATTTTATTTCGTATTTTACATGTTCGTATTGTACATTTCGTATTGCGGAAACTTCGTATTCTAGTACATTTCGAATTTTACCATTTCGTATTTCACATTTCGTCTTTATTTTCAATACCTTTCCCAAAAATCCAACTTTAACCAAATCGGTTATAAAATAAGCCCACTAAAGTGATTCACCTTCGACCTTTAATAATTCAAAATGGCGATTTTTCCAGTCATAGGTTTGTTTGCACGAAACATTCGCTCCGAAACTAATTGAAAATGATTTTCATATCAGTTACTAAGAACTTCATGGAGCTCTTACACTGCGAAAAAATGGGGGTGCGATTAACTTTTTTTCCTTATAATTTTAACACTTTTTAGGTGTAAAAATATATCAACATTTTTTAATGTTAATTTTACACTTTTTAAGGGTAAAATTAACATGAAAAAGGGTAACTTTAACCCCTAATACACCTAAAAAGCATAATATTTACACCGATTTCGGATCAAAACTGCAGCGTAAAATAAACATTTCCGGAATGTTATTTTAACTTTTTCGGATTTCTCTCAGTGTAGCAATGACTATTCGCTACTCATTGGGCTTTAATATGGTTCTGCTCCCGAATTACCATGAAAATTTGTCAAATGACATTGTTATGTCGTTACGGAATTCCCCTAGGACATCGGAAGGGTGGCTTGGTTTTTTTGTTAGAAAATTTCGATTTTAGAGATACTTACTTGGGATAGGCTTCCATCTGAATGGTCTGAAGTGGAGCAAAGGGTCTCATAACAACGACTTTCGTCACCCCATGATTCGTATGTTCATGATGGGAATTTGTGGTCTTATTGGTGGTTTCTTTCGTACGGAAATACATTTCGTACTGGGTCCCTGTTGTCGGTTCGTTGCGGTAAATACCTTCTGTGAAGTCATCCAATGTGTACTTATTCGTAACATTTCGATTTAGACTTTCCAGGGCCCGATTAAGGGCATCCAGAAGATCCTTCCGCTTGTACCCAATAGGCTTTTCAACTACGCGTTTTCCCAGACCAAGTTCAATAGGATATACCCGGCTATAGGTGAAATGATTGAAGGGAATGAGTTCGTACTCATTGTTGAGCGGAAGACCATGGAGGATTTCAGAAGCACCAACTTGTTTTCTGACAAATGCCGTACAATCATGAAGTACTGACGTCACAGGTGGAATATTTGTTGTGCCATTGCTAGCCACTACCGTTTCCTGTCCACTGGAGGTCAGAGATGAACCTAAGTGAGCTACAAAAAAAGGAATTACTGCAAAACCTTTCCATTGTACAAAAAGAACCTTTAATTTTTAAACAAAATTAAATTGTTAAAATACCCGGGAAATATATTTATGATTAAACAACAAAAACTACAAGGTTGCAAATCACAGCAAAATATCGATTAATCTATCCTACTTTGTGAACATTATTTAAATTAACTTAACAAGTAGAAAAAGCTTTACATTTTAATTGGATCAATTGAAGTTTGAGCGAATGAATTTCCGCCGTGAGCTTGGCCACTTCTTGTCGATTTTCCTCTTCTCGTTGCTGCAACAATTGCAGGTATCCTCTTTGCTGTTCATTTTCACTGTTAATCTGCTGCTGAACATCCACTTTGCTTGCACCTATCATTTGCACGAAAAAACATAATAAGACCCTTGTGAGTAAAATCTCTCTTGAAATATAGCTTTCGTGAGACTTTCAACATAACATAATCTTTCCCATCCATGCTTCAGACCGTTCAGACACTTTTAAAGTTTAATCCCCTTCCACACATTTGACTCGCGAGAGAGCAATTTAATCAAAGCTTTAAATTACTTCAATTTTTCTCATCTACCACTTTCCATCCTAACATTTTTAGTCCATATACGGGTAAAATAAGTTCAAAGTGGATAAAAATCTCTCTGAAGCTGATGTACAGAGAAAATTTCACGCAAAACTTCCACATAAACTTTTATGTTTCAAAAAAGAAAAAAAAAACGACTATAAATGAATAACTTTGCACTTTAGACTGTGCTTTAAACTAAATACAAAGGAAATACAGAAAAGCAGGAAAAAGGAATACAGAAAGTGGATGAAAAGTTCTAAAAAACGTATCGCATTCCTTTTAGAGAGAAAACTTGATTCACAAATGAAGTCTGTCAGTAGGTCAATTATTTCTTTTCTGCTTCAAGTTTCTGTCAGCACCAAAGAATATTTAAAAAATAAAGGAGGGAGTAAAGCTTTTTAGTGTTGCGAAATGCTTGAAAGTTTTGATTTTCGCAGGTACATATACTCCCAAAAGTTCTTTTATATATTTTATTTAATTCGAATATTTTACAAAATATTTTTTAAATTGATTGAAAGATCAACTCAAAAATTCCCAAAAATACATTAGAAGAAATAGTATAATTTAATTTTGTAAAAAAAACTAATTATCAATTATTAAGCGCTTCTTAAACGGTTTATAACCAGTTGGTAAGATTCAGTTTTCTCAGGTATTCCAAGAACTTTCCAACGAACTCAAATTTGCCCAAATTGGCTGAAAAACAAACTCTATAGAGCCTTTCCATTCTTTAACCTTGAAAAAAGCCCGTTTATAAACGTAATATAACGACTAGACGATTTCTGAAACGTATCCAAGAGTAATCTTTTCCTTTCCCCATCGAAACTTTTTTTTGGAGGCGAAATGAAAGAGAAAATAAATGTGATTTTAAGATTGATTTTTGGGGAAAGGAGGATCCCACAAATATTGCAAGTCGATGTCTCTAAAGCGCGTGCACGTTAAGATTGCACCCAAGAATAATGCTTTAAAAATGAAGTCTACAAAATATTAAAAAAAAGAAAAATTCTTTTTGAAACTTTAATTCATTGTGGATTTACTAGATATATTAGTTTTTTTTATTAAAGTATTTGATTGGCGAAATCTCGAATCTTCTTTTTGAGTTCTCCCATCAAGGCCTGTATAAGATCATCACCGCGGTTCTTGGCAGTTTCTTGACTTTTTCTTGAAGTCTTCAATATTCTCGACGCGTTTAGCCTTCTTCTTCAGATCTCCAATACCCCGATTTTTCCACATCCAGGTTTCTGGACAGTGGTTTTACTGTGGAGGAATCGAAGAATCACCCTCCGGACGGTCTAGCGTTAAGTATTTGTGAGTTTCCCAAGGTGCGCGTAATTGATTCCAGAATTTTTTGGATACATGTACACAATCAGTTCCCTTCTCTCTTCCATTATTATTTCGTATCTCAGTGAAAAATGAACAGAATTTGATGAGAGTTTCACCAAAAGAAAGGTAAAAACACGTGTTACAATGTTTACATACAACGGAAATCCGGAGATAGTGACATCTGTCATAAAAATATCAAATCATATGGTACAATCTTGTCGTGAACACGCTTTAATCGTTTAGTCTCTAGCTCTTGTGATAGTCGAACGAACGGAAGTATAGACTGGATAAACTGATCAGACGGACAGTCCGCCGTTTTTCATAAATTGTTGAAAATTTTAGTTGGGACAACCTTAATACTCTAATAATAATAATAATAACATGGTCTTCAGGCCCTAAAGTTAAGTCATATGGCTATAATTTCTAACCAGTCAAGATTTTTAGCAATTTTCTTAATGAAAATTACACTGAGAAAAAACGGGGGTGCGATTAACTTTTTTTCCTCAGAACTTTAATACTTTTTATGTGTAAAAATATATCTGGTAAGAAGAGTTTTTTATTCTGGGCTGAAATTTCCCATCCGACGATCACCAGATTATTGTCAAAAATTATTACGTCGGTTCCTTACCATATAAAAATATATCAACATTTCTTAATGTTAATTTGACACCTTTTTAAGGGTAAAATTAACATGAAAAAGGGTAACTTTAACCCATAATACACCTGAAAGCATAATATTTACACCGATTTCGGATCAATATAATGCAGAGTAAAATTAACATTTCCGGAATGTTATTTAAACTTTTTCGGATTTCTCTCAGTGTATAAGTAAAAGAATAAAAAATAAATTCATAAGATTTTGAAAACTGATTAAAATTAGACGTTATTTAGAATCAAAAAACTTTCTAAAACTGTGCTAAACCTCCAATTTCGAACTTATAAATCACAAAGCCTAAAGGTCTAAATAGATTCAGGCTGATCCTTAAAAACATTATAAAGTAATATTTAAATTATAAATTATAAAATTTAACAGTAAAAATTTATGCCAAACTCTCATATATTGAAGGTTTACGATCATCGATTAGAGATTCTTTGGATAAATTTTACATGTTAAATATTTTTAAGGATCAGCCTGAGCCTATTTGGGCTTTAAGACATTAACAAGAAGATTTCTAGAACAAAGTTATGCAATTAATTAAAAATATGAGAAAAGTTTTTTTTTATGGATCACCTAAACTTCCCTAATTCAATCATTGTTGTAATTATGTCGTCAGATGCATAATTGCATCTCATACATATTCCTATGACTGTGTTTTGTTTTAATGTGCTCATTCATTTCATTGATGCGATTGATTGCATATGAAGATGGAAATGCCAATCAAAAACATTTATCTGACAGCAAAGGATTTTGTAAGGAAGCAAAAGAGAGAAAATCATGCATATCTAATATTCACCATCAGTATGAGTCTGTCTATTTCATATCGTCAATTTCACTGAGCAATTATATTTAATTAGGCACGATAACGATACAGGAACAGTGTTAAATTTTCTCCGGCGATGAAAATCTCTGGATGGGAAATACGTTTCAAAATTTCCCCAATTTCCGAGGCCAACACCCTCACATTATACAAAGGAAAATTTTCATATATATAACTTTCAATTTTAATGAACATCCTCCATACTTGAAATGAGTTGAGTTAAAGAGGGCATTTTGGGAGTGATGCTCCCGCAAAATTGGGAAATCGTATGCCATAAAGCTTTTATTCACATTTAAAATTTTCCACAACACCACGAAAGATAGCGAAACAATTTCTCTTGTACTTATGTGTGTAAGTATATGTATGTAACATTTTTATACTGTACTTGAATAGAGGTTATGAATTGTAATGCGAGAAGGAGCAAAGGTAGGAGAAGTCGAAGCAGTTCACGAAAGAATTTAGAATTTGAAACTGTATTCTAGGCTAAAATAATCGGATCGGTAACCCATAGGAACCACTTGGGAAGGACGTTTTTACTCTATTTACAAGAGCTCTTAAATTGCGAAGCATTACCATGCAAACTTTGAAAGTTGGAATACCAGAATGAGCTAGAATTACTTTACCAAGTATATTTACGAAAAACTATCCAGCAAGGATTTTATTACAAAGTTTTACTATTATTTGATGCAATAATAGAAAACATTTAGGTTTTTTGTTATGTTTGTCATTTTCTGCGCGATTTTAAATATTTAGATTGCAAATAATCTTTTTATAATGCTTAAACTTATGTGATTGTTAAAATGCCACGTTTTGAATTCTTTTATTTGTTAATATAAATAATGAAGAATGGCAATACAAAACTATAGTGGAAGACTTTCAAGTTTCACTAGTAGGGTAAAGTGGTACAAATTGGACAGGGCTTTTTTTTCTTGATAAATTTAGTACTTCATTTTTATTTGTATATTTTTAATGCTTTAGTTTTATAATTTGGTTCCTTGTGCTTAAAAACATATTTTATACTGTATTTATCAAGAAAAAAATCATGTCCAACTTATACCGGCGAATTGTCCAACTTGTAACACTAATTCCAAATTATATCACTTTATCCTAACCGGAACTGGTTTCTCGGGTGATGTACGCACTTTTGTTATACACTTATAGCTTCTACACATTGGGAGCAATTTTCGTCAAAAATTGATTTTTTGAAGGAAATTGCCTGCAGCGCTCTAGGTTGTAATGTCAAACTTCTGTCAAAAATGGAATTTTTGACAAAAATTACTCCCAATGTGTAGAGGCCTTTATGTATAGCGTGAAAAAGTTTTAAGTCCTTGTTTAAGCAATCAATACCCAAAACACAAGTGTGCAAGGATTAAATAAATTATTATTATTAAGCAATCAAAAAACCATAAAATTATTAGTTTTTGATGTGATTAACGATTTTGTGAGTTTTCGAAATATCCTGGCCTTGACCAAATATTATTTACATTCTGAAGAATAAATAAAAAAAGACATACATTGAAGAAACTCGATTACATTTCAATTTTTGAGGTCATTTCACATTCTCCTTAAAAGCGTTCAAGCGCGTCCTCTCCGTATTATTACTCTGAGGCTGAAATTCTTTACATTTTTCACATTTTTTAAAATGTATTCTATATAGAATATTGCAAATACTAATAATAATGAAAAATATTATAATAAAATACTTAATTATAGATTATCATGATAATTTCATATTCCACTAAATTATTAAAATTCATTTTATCATGTACTTAGTCTCCTTTTTAGGTTAGGTCATTCATAACCTCAAATTATAGAATGATCTGTCTATCAAATATGAAAATTTGATCAAATAGCCCGAGGGGTAACTCATTTCGGGGAACTCGAGCCAATCTGGCTGGGGAACCCATACATATTTTTCAGGAAACCCGGGGAACCCATACATTTTTTTGGGAACCCGAGCCAATCTGATTGATTATGAATTACCCCTTGAAATAGCCAAGTAAAATATTTCTAGTATTAAATTAAAGTAAACTAAATAAAATAGAAGATACTAGGGCACCATACTGATCATGGCAGGGGCCTCTCGACATCTCATTTTTCCATACGTTTTTGCAAAGAGGCACTGAAGACTATTGGCAAGTTTTTTCCTAAAGAGAATTGACTTATCAGTCTGATATATTTCGAAATTGTGCATTAAAAGCTATTTAGAAATACATATTTCATAATGCTCGCCGAAATAATACAAGAACTACGAGCAAATTTGTTTAAGTCGCGGTGCAATGTCTGGAAAATTTTTACAAGGAAAAGTGAAAAATATCTTCACTTTTTATTAGGCTTGATGGGCCCTTGATCGTAGCACCTAAGGATCCCGATCAAAATCCTGAAAGCCAAAATCCCGAATGGGTCAAAATCCCGAAAGCCAAAATCCCGAATACTTAAAAGTGTCATAGCTACTCCCACGATTGCACCCGCATTTGCTGGAGGCAAAGGGAAATCTTCTGTGTCTTGGAAAATTATTCTAAAGATTTTCCTCCATATAAGGTAAGGGGCTGTATGTCGGCCACTTAAGGATGGGTTTTATGAAAAACTTATGTAAAAGGACATTTAATTTGCCTGTTTTGATCAAATTTTCACCCTAAGTTGTAGTATAGATCTTTGTCCATCTTATTGTACACTTTATTTGGAGATAAAATAATTTTAGATTATTAAAAAATTAAAATGTTTTAAAAATGTACAGTGTTCCTCAATTCGGCCACTTCAATATAAGCGTGTCTCTACTCGGCCACCTGGGGTTCTTCTAGTCGGCCACCCATTTTTCAAATTTTAAAAGCCCGTAACGTTTTTACGGACTAGAAAAGGATATTGAGAAAGAAAGAAAGAAAACCTTTAAAGAATAGTAATTTTAAGAAAACAAAAAATTGTAAGGGAAAAATTCTTTTTATTCTTTTATTTAGCCGGCCGAATTGAGGAACATGGCTTTAAAATTTCACACCTTCACATTTAAGACAGAAAATTAAAATTTTTATCAATAATGAAAATAAATTTATTGCACAGTGTGTTAGTTAAAGTTCTCAACTTGCGGTTTGACTCAAAATTTGACTGCTAAAGTAATCTGTACAGGTAATAAATCGAATAACTCTTTGTGAAAAAATGTCGTGAATATTATAAAGAACATCAAAATATGCTGAAAAATGACCAATATTGCTTAAGGTAAATTTGAATCCTCTGACTTTTAATAATTTTTTTAATGTTTTGTGTCTAATTTCATTTGTATTCTCGGTCATTTGTGTTATTTATACAATTATTGACCTTATGATGTTATAAAACTCCTGGAATATTATTGCAAAATTATATAATATGAATAAATAATTCCACCGGCCGACTTGAAGAACACATAGTGGCCGACTTGTTAAACGGCCGACTAGAGTACCTTACCTTAATTTCATCCCTATCAGGATTTCGAACATTCGGGATTTTGGCTTTCGGAATTTTGGCTTTCGGGATTTTGGCTGCCACCGGCACCTAATACTGTTTTTTCTATCCCGTGTGGTGCCCCAGTTTCCCCTATTAAGGTGCTCTCTTCAGCACACAGTAGATGCCTCTTTTAGTACCAGATTTCGTCTAGAAGACACCCCGGTCCGATCCTTCTTAATGTTTTAAGTATTCCTTTTAATTGTGTTAAATCTAAAACTCCCCCTCATGTACTCATGGCTTATACTGCTTTACAAAGCATGAAGATTGTAGCTTATGGCCTTAACAGACATGAGGATTATCCGAGAGACCTTAGCGTAAATTCGAAACAATGGTTATACTACTTTTCCATCATTTTCCACTAAGCCGTCTCTGGGCTTGAGTCATAAGTGTGTCAAGGACCTTACTCTTTTAAAGTTTCAGAAGAAGGTAAAATATGAAGATTGTCCCTTTGTGAACTGCCCGGTTTTCCCTTATACTTTATATACACCGCAAGAACTGTTATAAAATTGATGGTGTAACATTTCTCTGGATGCACCTCAACAAGAAAGATAGCTTCATCAATTTATACGCGTACATTTTCCACCTTGTCTCGTGTGAAATTTCACTGTGACAAATTTTTAGGGCGACAAGAGGTGAAATAGAATAAATGCGAGAAAAGCTTCTACTCTATGAGGAAACATGAGCTATAATATACTGAACATGAGAAATTGAGAAAAATGGGAATTTTGAATGTACAATATATCTCTTTTTTCTTCAATTCTAATTGGGATTTCTCCAGCATTTGACTTTCTCAAGAACTTCTACCACAGGACTCACCGGATTCATCCGTAGTCAGCACATTGTCTGCCACAAGTCCTCCGATGCCGCATCGTGTGAGAGCCAACAGAGAGATGAGTGTCACAGATGAAATTAGAAGCAGTAGTCTCGCCAGTAACTTGGAGCCCACCATTCGAACCATATTCCTCAAACACTTTGTCACCCACACAAGTTTTTCTACACCAGCTTGTACATCTGCAATGAAAATGGACTCCAATAAATAACACACTCCATCCCCAGAGATTTTACTATTCCTCAGTCTCAAGAGATAGCATGTCCCTTCTTCAGATCAAGTTTCCAAGTAACTTTTGTCAGTTGGGACGAATTTGGGATTGAAATCAGTATCGCAAAATATTCATAACAACAGAAGTTGTGGAATAATAATAATAATGCCTTCGTACTTTCAGGATAACGTTAAGGAATAATCACAGTAGGATAGTTTGAAATGCGGTAGTTTATTATTCTATCTTCCTATAAGCAAATAGAATTTTAAGTAGAACTCTAAAAGTTTTATCCTCATTATCTTTTTTAAATAAGATGTGATATGAAAACAAGATGACAATATTGAGAAAGATATTGCGAATACAGATAAGAATTCTTTTTCTATTTAAGGATAAGGATAAGAATTTTTCTATTGAATTTTAGAATGTAAACTAAACAGCTTGCTCGACGGTGTTCGTCATCAATTTAGTAAATTCACAAATTTTAGTCCCTGTTAGAATTTGCATGCATCCCGAGTTCTTTGAATAATCACCAACAATAAAATTATCAAAGCTTTTACTTAAATATTTATAAAACAAATATTTTCACCTTTTTGCGTTATTGTCTTCCTCACGAGATGTATTTATTCAAATCTCACTCATCTCGATTGTAAAGTTCAATGCATTCCACAATTTTAGTATCAGGCAAATGAATGCGAAAAAGCCGATGAGGTACAGTTGCACATTAAGTAGCAATAATTTAAAGTAGTGCAGTAAAATCATTAGCATTGGAACAATTTTATGCAGAGTCCAAAAGACGGGGAATGTTAAATAAATTGCCAGGATTAGTAATTTGAGTGGAATAGTAAGACAATCGACCAGGATTTCAATTGGAAGTGTCCAAATGAAGAAGAATCCACTAAGCAATCCCACAGAAGAAGCATTTTGCACCGCACAATGCACAAGTATGACAAAATTGAAAATAATTTTGCATATTTTCTCAAAAATTGGGCAAACCATTGAGAAAATAGTTAAAATTTGATCCAATCTATGTACTTTATTCACTAAGTCAATTTCACTTTGACTTCCAAAACTGTTTGTGAGAAATTTCAGAATAAACCACGAAAAGAATTTTGCGTCAAAAAACATTCTTTCTTGTATGGCAACTAAGATTTTGACCGTAGATTTACAAATGTTAATTGAAAAGAAGTCCTTCAAACAGTGCGTTAAATAAAAACAAAAATTGAAAAATATTCTACTGGGTCTTGAAAAAGGAATAATGATAAACCTAAGCTTCAGATAGCAGAGATTCTTGTTAGACAAACTTAAAATTTTTAAAAATCGGAATTCGTGCTAATGACTACCAGATGAG
This sequence comes from Phlebotomus papatasi, assembly GCF_024763615.1. NCBI lineage: Eukaryota > Metazoa > Arthropoda > Insecta > Diptera > Psychodidae > Phlebotomus > Phlebotomus papatasi. The sequence goes on from NC_077223.1 coordinate 94,324,348, forward strand.
TTGTAACTTGTAACCGTTGCAGCTTATTACGAAGCATCCCATTAATAACTTTTATACACAGCAAGAAACTCACATAGAATAAATATTAAATAAAATCAATCACCCTTAAATAATATTTTAAAAAGTAATACGTGTTTTAAAATGTCCCATATCTTCTGCTCTCCCTATTAATAAAGAAAATAAATAAAAATGAATGAAAAAGAAAAAGAGATGACGAAGCACTCTAGCTTTCATAATGCTCGAAGTCATAAGATAAAGCTCTCCATGAATTGTCTTTCGCATGGTTTTTTGGTGCGAACTGGTTTACTATCGGTTAATTTGAATCATAATGCATAAAAGCATTCCAAAATCGAAAATTGGTAAAGAAGTAAATTCGAAAAATAATATAATGTATTTTCGGGATTTTCGGATCTTTACTGATTCATTACCGATTTCAAGACCTTTTCAAAAAATTCCAAATTTAATTCTATCGGTTTAAAAATATCGGTTAAACCAGGGGCCTCTCGACATTTCAGTTTTCCATACATTTTTGCATAGAGGCACTGAAGTCTATTGGCAAGTTTTTTTCCTAAAGAGAATTGACTTATCAGTCTGATATATTTCGAAATCGTACATTAAGAGCTATCTAAAAATACATATTTCATAATGTTCGCCGAAATATTACAAGAACTAGGAGCAAATTTGTTTAAGTCGCGGTGCAATATCTGCAAAATTTTTACAAGGTAAAGTGAAAAATAGCTTCACTTTTTAATAGGCTTGATGGGCCCCTGGTTAAACTTCACAGGCATGTATGGACAAAATATACACCTTAACTACCTTCACAGAATATCCAGAAATAAAAGAAATCCTAAGATCGATTTTAGAAATAATTAAAAAAAAATATTGTCAGAGGATGGGGGGGGGGATAGGTAAAATTCAGGTTTCATAATAACGGTGTTTGGGATGACTATAGGCATCCCTTGAACACCGGAACTTTGTATCTCTTACCGTTTGGCCTCTAGTTGGGTAACAAATTTACGGACAAAAGAAAAAAAATATTAAAGAAAAATAAATCATTTACGAGTACTTTACCGATTCAATGCAGCAGGCAATAGGCAAGTTCTGAAGCATGGAAAAAGCACTCACACACTACAGGAAGGTACTCCTGGGAGTTCTACAATAGACAACATTTTCCAATACTGGATATAACATTGTAAAAATGATTACTTATCACAAATGTCTCGATACGATTAACATAATCGATTTATTACCGATGAAAACCGATGCAGCTGAATTAGAAATTTCAAGACCTTTCCAGAGAATTAAAATGTAATCAAAAGATTAAGCCTTTCAAAGTGGCTAAACTTGATTTCTAAAAATATATGATGGCGTTTTTTCTAAATAAATAGCTATTAACGAAATGTTTGCTTGAACAATTCCCAAAAGATATTCAAAAATAAAAGAAATCGTAGGGGCGGTTTTAGAAATAAACAAATAAAACATGGTTTGAAAAGTTGGAAGGATTAGGACAAAAATTAGGGTCACAATGGTATTTTGGTCGACTTGTGGTCCCCCATAGATCATAAGTTCGTATAGTTTGCCGTTCGGCTTCTAGTTGAGTATAATGTATCATTTACGGATACTTTACCGATTCATTTCCGAGTGACTCAACCGATTTGCAAATTTCAATATATTTCCAAAAATAACTAAATCGGTGGAAAAGTAGACCCTCCAGAGTGACTTAAACTTTCAAAAATGCAATATTTTTAGGTCATGGAAACATATGAACGAAATGTTCGCCCTTGGAAAGTGGTCTGTGGAGTTGAAGCCACCCAAGCCACCCTTTTATACTTCGACTAAAATTCATATGGGAACATTTTTGCACTCGTGACCGTTAGCGTTCCCGACCGTTCGTGACGATTTAGCGAAATCTGTCTCCTGGATCGCGCAATCAGTGTCCAGGATCGCGCAATCAGTCTCCAGGATCGCACTGATGAGCACCCAAAGTGAACCATGAGTAGCAGACATGTTTACATCTTCTTATACGAAATATCTTAAAAGTGAGAAGTTCTTTTGTATTATAAGATCGGGTACTGTATGGAGTGATAAATCTACAAAATATTTCTTTAAATACATTTTCCCTCATAGCACTGTGAGCTGAGTCCGAGATCAATTTATGAGTTGACTTCAAATAGTTCCATATAAAAAAAAGGTAAACTTGCCAGGGGCTTGCTTGGATTGTTTTCGAAATTTATTCGAAAACAAAAGAAATCGTAGAAGAAGTTTTCGGTATTAATTACAAAAACATGGCTTTGAAGGGGATTAGGGGAGGAGGCTGAGGGAAATGAAAGAAAAGGTCTGGAGATAGCCCCATAGCAAAAGAAAGCGGAATAAGGAATCACAAGGAAAAATTCCTCGGAATTTTCCAGTATTTTTCCTTGGACACGGAAATTACACGAAAATTCTCCATAGTATATTTCCAAGGAAATTCCCAGGGATTTATAGTGGATTTTTTGCGTGAAATATTTCCCCAGGAAATTAACGTGGATTGAATATGGATTTTTCCACCAAAGAAAATAGAGAACAAATGAAGCTGTCACATGAATCTCATATTTTCATTTCCCTATTTTTAAAAAATAGTAAATTTCACGAGGACTCTAATATATTTTATTGAATCAGCGATAAAGAATTTACACTTTAGATAAGAAAAAGCTATCGTACAAAAAAATTATTTCTGTTTCCTGTTGTTATTCCTGTTCTTATTCCTGTTTTTCAAAAATAATGATCGATAAATCTATTTTGTGTCCCTTTACTTCAAGTAAAATGTGCAAGCTTTATTTATTAAATTTTTTTTCTGAGCGCATTAAAATCTTAAAATAGCAAAAAGTGAGTTAGCCCCTTGTAATTTCCAAGGAACGATAATGAGCGATACTGCTCTGTTTTTGAGTTCACGCATGCGATCATTCAGATTCAGCATCACCATACTCAAATAAATTCAAGGTTTCAAGTGATTTTTAGAGGAATATATAAATTATTTACTTAAATACTCATTATTTTCAACTAATTTAACTTTTTTAATGAATAATAAAGCTTGTAAGTTTCAAATAGGAAGTGTTGTTAGGTGAAACATGAAATTTCCTTGAAACATAATAGAAACACAGTGAGTGTAAAATTATCAATCTCTGCTTTTACAACAAAATTTCTTGAAAAAAAAACATAGGAGCCCACAATATAATTTTCTTGACTGCTTTTCATAAATTTTGATGAGATTTGTCTTCAGCATTTCTCTAAAATTAATAAAATAGTGATTTTTATTATACTTCATTACTGTTTCTGAAGCAAAAAATCGTTGAGAATTCAAATGGACATACATTTCTTGCGGCCGCCGTTGTTGCCGCCGCGGAGCTATTGTCTCATCGATTTTTTGACACGCTGGCGATCGGCTGCGCCATCGCCGCCGATCGGCTAACGTCGATCGTCGAATTGGAATCGGCCATTGTTTGTGATTTGTCAGTGCAGTGAAAAATCTTCAAGATAGCTCTTTTTTTTATCTTATTTAGTGCAATTTATAGTATATTCACTATCAATTGAGTACAATCACTGAAGGGCATACCGCTTGGTGTTGTTATTGAACGAGAAAGTGCGCGACAAAGCAATTAAATCGTGAGTACAATGGGATTGATTGTTTTTCCCCATGTTTGTTCAGCAACAAGTTAGTCATACATTTGATGGGGGCGCCGGGTCTCCACGTCTTCCGCTCGCACAAATTGAGCCTTTTTCTCGTGGGAATCTCACCAGAGTGGCCCCATTTCTACGTCATTCCATCATTTGACTGTTTATGGAGGCCTTGCATGCAGAGAAATGGGACTCGGTGAATAATTCAGAGAGATAATTGGGGGGCAATGTCTTCCGGCAGGTGTTCCGTTTTTGGTTTAAGGGTAGATCACAGGGGTTCGGGGGACAACTGTTGATGGGTCAGGGAATTCCAGACAAATATTCCCATAATGTCCGGAAGGCTACGGAATATTTATTGCACCTAATGGAAAATCTCTCATGCATGAAAAGCGATGATTCCACCTTTCTCCCAGTCAAAATTTCTTGTATTATCAGGTGTTTCTGTTGATACCTGATAAAGTCCACATTATCAGTAAAACAAATTTCAATATTCGCACACTAGGACACCTTCTCGTATCAATTTTTCCGCCCCACAAACACAAAAATGTGTACTGAATGATTTATTGATCTTTGTTTCATGTCTCGCTCCTGGACAGGGACACAAATTCAGGAACTGGAGAGATTGTAAGACAATAAAATGGCCAGCCAAGATGGAGCAGCTTCAGGATCTTCCGGCACTAACAAGTAATAGAGTTAAAGTAGTTTAAATGAATTTGATCCAAATGCACACTTTCATAATTCCCATTCAGTGTGAAAATTACTAACATGGGCAAGAGTCACGAAAGGGGGGCATCTCATTCACAGAAATGCGGTAACATTTAGAATCAACCACAGTCACGTTACTCTCTTTTTAAAATGTCTCAAAAGCTCCAAAATTCACCAAGAACATCTCGGAAATTGTGCTCCAGATAGAGCAAAATGACTTCCAACATCTGGTAGTCAAAGAAATTTTCCATTCATTGGACTCTTCATTAACTTCAATTACCACAATCTTGCAATACTCTTATTCACTCTTTGAAGAATTTGTAGAATTTTGGAGAAGAGAAATTTCAAGTCAATAAATGAAGCTCTAGAATTTTTTTCGTATTTGATACACTAGTGATAATGGATTATCGATTCTAGCACGATACAAAAAGAAACAAAAATGTGTAAATTCTTTTCTGACTACTCATTAGTTAGATGATTAATCCATGATTGATTAAATCCATTTAATGGATAGCATAAAACAGCGTTCAATTCTCGGATTTAGATGTTTTATGCGAAGCTAGCCAAACGGTTTCATTGAAAGTTTGAACTTTTCGATGGACATTTTGCAATCAAAATTATTATTTCTTATCAAAATGTTATCACAAAAGTCTCAAAAGATTTCTAGGCAGAGATTTGTTAATACATTTTTTTTTCCTTTTTGAAGTAATTTAATGACAAAAAGTTAGGTGTGATTCATAGTTTTGTCGAGATCTTTTTATTATTTGATATCCGTACGAAATATTCGTTTAACCTTTTTAGGCAAAAGGGGTAATATAAGACCTTTGAAGAAAATTAAGTAATTTCCCTCGACAGATTGCAAATTCAAGGAAGACTACTCAAATAATTCCTGAACAATTAATAATGGGAACCGTAAAAACTTGTGGGGGCAAAAAAATTGAAGATATGACGTGGAACTCTGAAACAATAATTTTAGGTAGGTTGAAAGAAAAGAATTTATTTTAACCGATTGAAGGAATTTATATAACTTTACTTTGAATAAATGAATTTATCGGTAGAAAAGAAGTGAATATTTAATCGAGAGAATTAGGAAAAATCCGAATTTTAATTACAAAAAACTCTCAAAGGAAGGAAAAAGGGTTGATAGCGTACATACAATAAGAGTCTGGTGTTGATACGTAAAAGTCCTCAGGGACTCCTCACATGCTCGATCCGTGATGAACTCTTCTCGTGTCCGGGTATTGGAGATTAATTTCTCTTCTTACTCCATCCGGAAAGAACGCTCTGAGTTGGTGTCCACCAAGATCCACTGCCAATTCCCCCGATGAATCCCTCGACGATTCCCCAAAGGGGCTGGAAACCTCCCACGAAGGCGACGAAGCGTGACCGATGGGGCCCATAGAGTAAATTCCCTTCCGGGAGTACTGCAGTCGTCCAATGCGCTGATCAGGTGTCCCAAGTAACCATAACCTCAAAGGTAGATTTGGCTTCCGTCTGGTCCTGAGTGGAAGAGGTTGTTCTTGGGCAGAATTGCCCTTTTCTTCCAGGAGTCTCCACCACATGGAGAAGAACCAATTACCTCCACTCTCCTCTCACACACTCCACACTTGTTGGAGGACAAATCCAGACTGCCCCGATTAGGAAATAGTAGGATGGGTAAAAGGTGGGATTGAACAAACACAGTCAAAGTGGCCATTATTCTGAGTTTCGCCGCAATTTCCGAATTATCAGAATATGTATATTTTAAATTAAAAACGACCGTTATAACTCTGAAGTTTAATTGTCTCTAAATAGTGTTGATTCCAAGAGTTAAAGGTAAAAGAGAAATAAAGCGACACAGCTTAGCCGAATGCCCAAATTTGTGATTTTTAAGCTTTTAAAAGGAGTGTCAAAGCGTCCAAGCTTTGCGAAGTGCTCGAACTTATGACTTAAATGCTACACCTCAAAAATTCTTTGGCAGTATTTACTGTTTACCGATTCTCAACCGATTTAAACTATGATTCATACATCACTCAAAAGATCCTCCGAAATAGTTCTAATAGTCATAAAGTTGATTCTAGGAATAAAATTAGTTACCAGTCGTGAACCGGTCAAAATCGATTATGAACCGATTTATAAACGTCACCCAAATACCTCAAAACATCGCCCAAAATACCTTAGGAGCCCTTCTTCTAAATTTTGGATAAAAATTGGTTAACGGTTATGAACCGATTTGAAAATCGATTTTTCGATTAAACGGACCTTCGATTAATTAGGATGAAAGTAAGATGTTCAAATACCTTGTGGATATACTTCCTCAAAAGAATCTAAAAACTGTAATAAACACGAGAGATGAGTGGACAGACCGGGAAGGGGACATCAATGAACTCGATACGGTGGCACCCTTCACAGACGACTTACGAGTTGAGGGCTCCTCTGGACCCGGGTACCACTGTTCGGAACTCGAAATTGGTGGGGCAGTGCCACTCGGCCGGTATACGACTGTATTCCAGGCCGAGGTCACAGCAATCCTAATTAGGGTTCAGACGCTGAGTATATGAATCTGGGGTTTCTGGCAGAAAAATAAACGTATACTCTGATAACAGAGCTGCTTTACTCTACATATCCGGAAACAAATCTCGCTCTTCGCTGGTGCTCGAGAGCCGGGAAATGTTAGAAACGGTGTCACTTTCCTGTGAAATCGGTCAACATTGGGTAGGGGAAACCGGGGCAGAATTAGCCACGTATAGTATTAGATAGTAGTAGGGGAGACTGGAGCAAAACTTGTCATAATGCATATTTAATTCGTTCACGAGCTCTGAGAAAACTTAACCCTTTAAGGACGATTGGGTCACCGGTGACCCAAAAATGAAATTTTTCCTACGACCTTCTAAAACTATGTTTTGTTCTAAAAAATCAGGAAAAGTAATTTTTTCAGACCTGCAATTCTTATAGGAAATTTATTGCTCTACAACATTGCAAAAAAACTATTTTCCTCTATCTCGAAAGAAATGTGATTTTCGAATCATTTTCTAAAAGTCGATTTTGTGGAGATTCTCAACATTTCTGGGGCAAATTTTGTCAGTCTTCGGATAATTTGTGACGTTTTACTCTCGCAAACGTTAAAAATATCAAATAGACATATTTTATAGGAAATTTATTCCTCTACAACTTTCTCGAAGATAATTTTTCTCTATCTTAACGAGAAATGTGCCTAAATTGAGCTAATCAGTATTGATATTTTCTGTAAGCCAAATCTTCCAGAAATAGGGCTCAAAATTTCATTATTTTTTATTTTACATAATTCTTCCTCGAATCCCTTGAAACTTTGTAAGTTTAAGAAGGTTCATGAAGGCTATCTATAATAAAAATTTCAAGCCTCAGTCTCTTTTATTTCAGAAAATAATGAATATTGAAATTTTCGTTTTGACAAATTTTGCCCCAGTCTACCCCAATGCTAATGATTCCATTGGATTCTATCAATACGGGACTTCCTATTAATTGGACCTTTGTATGTGATCGGAGAAACGACTTCTAGGTATTCTCGATGCAGTAACGCTTTTTCATGAAATTCTATTCCATCCAAATTTCTTATGTCCTCCCTCTCTCTTCTAATTCAAAATCACTTGTAGATTAACGATCAAAACACATGTTTTTTTTCTGGCGAATGGAAGGGAAATAAAGATCATGACTATGATGAGAAAGTTACTTTACAGGAGGAGGAACGGTCCTACCTAAATCCCATATCCTTATATCTCTAACCGTTTGGTCTTTAGCTTTGCGGACGCAAAAAACGCATGACGTCATGTTTCAGAAATCGTCTAAATCACGAAGGTAAAGGGGAGTGAGGTACATTTAAAATAGGTTCTTTTTTGCTATTTTTGAATGGAACTAAACCTTACGATATAATTTATCTCCACAAACCAATTCTGAAGCTAAATTACATTAAGTTAAGGGCAGAATCACATTGACAGTAAAGTGCTCACCGTATTTCATTAATTCACGCATTTTCATTGCAATTCTTACCCAAATTCTCGATTATCGTATTACCTTATCTCATACTCGGTGCCACTAAAATTTTTTTGCTCACCGTTTATCGTATTTTCGTTTTATTTCTTCAATTCTCTTATATTATTTTCACCTAGTGCCACCGAGTAAGAGATAAGGTAATACGGTAACGGAAAATTCGCGTAAGAATTGCAATGGAAATGCGTAAATTAACGAAATACGGTAAGGTTACGGCGAGCATTTTATTGTCAATGTGAATCTGCCCTAAAGTTCAGTTACGTTTAAAAATAGAAGTAAAATGCCAATTTTAAAGGAGCTGCAATTCAAAGGGGCATCTCTACTATTTCTAAGTTATTGATCTGGAGTTTCAAGAGATCAAAATAGCGAGGTCTTTAAGTAATAACTTAATAAATTCTATGTTTAAACTTAAGAGTTATGCCCAACGCATAATGACTTTTGTTTTGTAAACATGTTTTTGACATTTCAGTGAGAGTGAATGAAAAGACCTAGTTATCTCGCTCACTCTTATAGGAATTAATTTTGAAAACATATTTAAAAAAAGGAAAGTTTAGGCATGTTTGGAATGTTTGGAATTATAAACTAATAAATATTATTAAGCTATAATGAAAGGCAAAACAAAATTTTGCATAATTTTACAACTCATTAATGCTACTCAATGCAAACTCTGAGTTAATTTATCAGAGCAACTTGAGTTATAACTAAATAAATAGTGAGAAGCCAACTTTCAGGATATAATCTTACACATCATGAGTTTAATCATTCCATCATAAAGTTTTATACATTTTTCATCCCTGTTTTTGTTTAGAAAGAGAATATGAATATTAAGAGAATATTCAAGTCAGTCTTTGAAGCCTGGATTTTACCTGCCGCTTGCATACGATTACCTTTTAACTATAAATGAGCTTTTATAACTTTTACAGTGCTGCTTAATATCCATCAAATAACTTTACCAAAGCTTTTGCAAAGTAAAAAGACAGGATTGGAATAAAAGTTCAAGAAGTTATGAAGCATTATTGATTCCAAGAATGTATCCAATTAATCTCAAATTCATCTTATGTATATATTGTTATTCATAAATGTGTTTTAGCAAACTTTTAAATATTTTAATAAAAACATTTGTAAATATAGCAGGATAATTATTTGTACAAAATGGTTTTCGATTTCATTAATTCAATGCTACATTTATGTATGGAATTCTTCTTAGTCCTTTTAATACCGTCTATTAAATCAATGAAAGATAATCTTATCACACGGGAAATGTTGTACAGCTACAAATAAGTGTATATAGCTTTTGGTCAGCAAAGTGTGAGATATTTGTAAACCAAATGTTTACCAACAGAACGGCCAAAAAAAACTAATCTCTATCCCAAACAACTGGGTCAGAGAGAAAGAGAGACTGTATGGTTGTGGATGAGACACCCCCGCAATCACTGGATTCCCATGGTGATCATATAATTTGCTGTGTCTGTTTTTCTCTTGTGAATATCTCATAAGCTAACCCTAACATTATTCACGTGTCGCTCGAAAATGCAAACTGAGGTCTACATGAATTAATATTAGTTTTCCCATTTTGCCGCCGCCGCCTGGTAGCAACAGTGCGGCTCCCGGCGGAGGAGGTGGACAGGCGAATGCGGGCAATAAACGCCTGCAGCAGACTCAGGCACAGGTGGATGAAGTGGTGGGAATTATGCGGGTAAATGTGGAGAAGGTGCTGGAGCGTGATCAGAAGCTGTCAGAATTGGATCAGAGGGCAGATGCCCTTCAGCATGGGGCATCGCAGTTTGAGCAGCAGGCGGGAAAGCTCAAGAGGAAGCATTGGTGGGCGAATATTAAGATGATGATCATCATGGGGGTTATTGGAGTTGTTCTTCTTATAATTATTATCGGTGAGTCCGATTTACTGATACAAAAGCTTTGTAACGCCTCTCAAACTCGTAGAATTGGACACTGGAAAGATAAGACAATTTCAATAATATTCCTATTGGAAATTTCCGAAATTTCCTCTTATCCAATCTGTTTAGAAAATTAAATGAATTTACCTTTTAAGGCCTCGACACATTGTGAAAAATTTTCGTCAAAATTTAGTACTTTAAAAATCTTAAATCTTCAGGACACTGCGCTCAGTACTCATTGAAGTATATTGACTATTTAGAATCAATAAAAATCCTGCGCTTGCGGACGTTTATAGTCTTAAATTTAGGATATTTTTTGCAGGAGCCCGAATAATCGCGCTATTCCAATGAAAAATGAAAAGAAGAAATCTTTTATCTGAACAGTTTTTTTAGTAGGCTGTTCTAAAATATGAAATCATCTCTCGAAAAAATTATTAATTAATCACTCAGAACACTTCTTAAAATACTCATTATGAGTAATATAATTGAATTTTGAATAAAAATTAGTTATCGGTTATAAACCGGTTCAGAACCGATTGGAACCGATTCAGTTTTATCGGGAATTCCAAGACCTTTCCAACGAGCTCAAACATGGTACCATTTGGATAAGAAATACGTTTTCTAGAGACATTTCAACCTGGACTTTGAAAAAATCGTTATGGAAAATGATAAAAGAGAATGGTAAAAGTCTAAAACATATCCAAAAATTAAAAAGAAAATCCCACGACGGGTTTTCAAGCATTAAAAAAACATGGTTTTGGAGGGGAAAAATGGCTCCGTTCTGAACCTTTCGAAGAGACATAGCCACTCCAAAGCCAAGCTATTCGAAAATCTACCAGAATCTACCAGAAATCTACCAGAAAATCTACCGCTGATTGTTCTGCCATTTCGAATTTCGATATTCTTGACACTTCAATCGTCAACAAATTTCAACAACAGCGTAAACATTTGCTGCAAAAGTGATTTTTTTTATTATTTGGGGAATATCAGGAAGACAGAAAGTTTGAATCAGTAAAGGACAAACCTCAACCGGAGAGAGCTCTCAAATCGGGAAGGTTATTACTGAACTTGCCCAGAACTTTCTGTCCTGGATATATACCTTCTTCAGTTGTCGACTGAACCATATTTTAGTCCATAATTTTTCATATTTTTTTGTCCGTTTCTTTAATCCATATTAAATTCTGAAATAATTTTATAGTGCTTAAACATATAATTTTCGAAAATATTTCGATCATAGGTATCTATGGACGAAATGTTCATCCGGGCAATATTCAAATCATAAACTAGAAATAAAGCAAGAAAATATGGTTTTAGTGGACAAGGAAATGTGTGAGGGAAAATTTGGGATAAAACGTTTCTAGATAATAAATTGAGGGGTTTACCAAAGATTCAAAACCGATATCTCTTACCGTTTGACCTCTAACCCAGAAACAAATTTTCGGACAAATAAAAATAAAATATTAAAGAAGATACACTGAAATCTAAATGTGTGTAAACTGCGGTTGAAATTTGATCTTCGAAAATTCGATGTCGAAAATTTTCTCGTTTATTGGTATGTATGAACGAAGTATTTACGTGCGGTACCTTCGAAGTACATCCTAAAATAAGAAAAATCATAAGAGTCATTTTCGAAACCAAAAAAACATGCTTTCGAATATGCGGGGCGACAAAGGGGAAGAGAAAGGAAAAAACGGTCTAGAGATAATGTTTTCTATTAGGAGTCACCGAAAACCGGAAGTTAATAATCTTGATTTTGTTTTAAGCTTCAGGCAGGTATTAATTTGAAAAAAAAAGCGGATTGATTGTATGTTGACCCGTCAAATCATTGCTCTACCTGCCGATTTTACTCGGAGGTTTTTTGAATTTTAACGGTATATTCTAGTACATTCAGAGAAAATCTGCAGATTCTCGGCAGAATTTCTCCCTAGAAAATTTGCATAACCTCCATTACTTCACAAAAATATTGTTGATTTATGAAGAAACTGTAGAAGTTATAAAGAAAATTGTATGCTCTGCTTAACAAGCATTACCGAGTACACATTTTAGATACGTAAAAAAACTGCGAGCAAAAATACTAATTTCTTAAAAATCGCCAATCGAATGATACAAAAACACGAAATTTTGGTCGACACTCTGTTTAAAGTTTTCACTTCACTTTTCTCTACTTGTAACACGGCGTCGCAGAATTCTTTATTTTATATAAACACCGTGATATCACTAAGAATAACTCTATAGAATTTTGCAAACTTCAGTGAAAAATTTTTCCATCTCTTCTGACACATCTTGTCTGGAAAGTCTGGAATGTAGAAAAAATCTACAGAATATCTACAGAAATTCGTCCAGAGATTCGTCAGAAAATCTGCCGAAATATTCTGACGAATTTTGTCCCAAGCCCAAATAAAATTCGTAAGAATATCTACAGAATTTATCTGCAGATATTCTGTAGAGGTGTAGATTTTCTCTACAGAAATCTTAAAGATATCTGCAGATATTATTTGACGGGGAGCTTTCTTTGTTCAAGTAGGAGAATGCGCTACTTTCGGACGACTCAGTTTCGAACAAATCATTTTTTTTTTCAATATGATTGTTTTGTTTGTTTAAAATATCTTTAACCTAGCTAATTTAGTTTGAGTTGTCGGAAGCTTGAATCTTTCAAACTTATAAATTTTTGTAGTAAAAAATCTCGAAACAAAAAAACTTAACAAATGTATTTCAGAAGTTCTTAATCTTTCCAACATCCCCAATTCTGTAAGTCTGGGAGATGTGTTATTATTCGCTAGCTTAGGATGTTTGAGAAATAGGAGCTTCTGTCGCTTCACAATCTTTCGCTTTCATATATTGTCTTCTGCCATTCTTTTATACATCACCTCCATTTTTTTATTTTCCTTTATTTTTTTTTTGTTATTTTTCAGTTCTCCTCATCCCTAATTAAATGTATACTATCGCAATATATACATTGCAATGAAAAAAAAACACAAGTACTCTATCAACTTACATTTAAAATAAACTACCGTGATCTTTCCATAAATTTTCGTGTGCTGTGTTTGTAGATAGAAAAAGAATGGTGAAAAGAAGGCAGGAAAAAGGGCGAGAGACTGAGTGAAAAATCGCCATTTCGCGAATGAATGTTAAATGGAATTATATGTCTCTTCTATGTATAACAAAGTCTTAGCTGTAAATTTTATGCTGAAAATATCACAGAAAAAAATCTCTCACCTTTTAGATTAAAATGTAAAAAAGATTTGTTGCATTAGGATCTATTCTTTTATTTACTGTCCATCGTTTCGTGTGAGGAAGAGTTGGAAATTCAGAGTTAACTTTTAGATGCAGACTAAGATGATGATAAATGTTTCTTGGATTTTTTTCAACCCCAATAATTCTGCGAAATTAACCATTAACAGAAAATATGAAATAATTTATGTGTTTCCAGGCATACTTAAAATTATATTGTATTGAGGTATTAAATTTATAATAAATTGCATTTAATTGAGAGGGTTTCCTGAAAATATAAAAAAACGCGTCTCAGTTGGATCATAACGTAATACAATTAAACTCCAAATATTGCTCAATTAGAGAAATTGATGCTTGCTTTATGGGAAAAAATTATAGTATGAATTTTATGGGTTATTATGGACAGCATTTTCAATCACCTTAATAACGTTTCCCAGAATAAAACTCAACAATACTGAGTAATTTGGAGACCAAATTACTCAGTGCTTAGGATGAATCACAGAGGTAAATTTAACCCCTGTCTGGGTTTAAAATTAGTGTTAATTTAATCCACATGCAAGTAGAAACTCAAGGGCCAAATTATGAATGAAAAATTACTTGAAAACAAATATTTTTGGAAATAGTTTTACTAAATTCCAAAATCAATAATTTTGTTATTTCATTTGGAATTAAAATGGAATCGTCCTTTAAAAGAATTTTTTAGATTTTCGGCAGAAATTCTAACGAAAATCTGCAGATTCTCGGCAGAATTTCTGCATTGGAAATATGCATAGTCTCCATTGTCTCAACAAAAATATTGTTGATTTATCCAGAAACTGTAGAAGTTACAAAGAAAATGGTATGTTCTGCTTAACAAGCATTACCGATTAAACATTTTAGATAACTAAAAAGTTGCGAGAAAAAATACTAATTTCTTAAAAATCGCCCATGGTATGATACAAAAACACGAAATTTAGGTCGACACTCTGCTTGAAGTTTTCACTTCACTATTCTCTCCTTGTAACACGGCGTCGCAGAATTCTTTATTTTATATAAACACTGTGAAATCACCAAGAATAATTCTATTGAATTCCGCAAACTTCAGTGAAAAATATTCCATCTTTTCAGACACAGCTGTCTGGAAAGTCTGGAATGTAGAAAAAAATCTACCGAAAATCGACAAAATATCTACAGAAATTCGTCAGAATGTCCACTAGGATTCGTCAGAAAATCTGCAAAAATTTCTGACGAATTTTGTCCCAAGCCCAAATAAAATTCGTAGGAATATCTACAGATTTCTCGGCAGATTTTCGGCAGAGATGTAGATATATTCTGTAAAAAACTTAAAGAGATCTGACGAAATTTTTTGACGGGATTTGAGGAACTTGTCTATATAAGTTTTGTTTGCGTATTTTTTTTTTTAGTTTGTTCAGCCCATTATTGTCCCTATACCCAACGGCCGCGACGATTCCGCTGGATTTCCAACTGTCTTTTCTACCATGTCCGCGGATTTTACCGCTAAAAATCCGCGTGGAGTTCTCTGGTTTTAACTGCTAAAAACCCGCGTAGGCTTCCGAGATAGAATTTCACGCTAAATTTCCTCTTAGTTTTCCATATGGACGTTTGCGGAACTGTGTATAGAACTGTTTAATAAAAAAATGTCCGCGAGTTTCCATGGACTTTCCTCTGATGAATATTTCCACGTCTTTTCCTATGGATTATTAGCGGTATAATCGGCAGTCAGCCCTTTAAAAATTCGGAAAAATCCTCTTTATTTCCACGAAATTCTCCGCGGAGTCTTCCATGCAACGGCTTCGGAAGCTTCCATGTTTTAATATTACGGAATTCCACGACTTTTCCTGTGGATTTTTTTTTAATATTTTATCTTCAAAATAATTCCTAAAATTGATTAAAAATGGCGTGGAATTTTCATAGAGAATTTCCACAAAAATAAAAAAACATCCACAAATAAATGGACTTGGAGAGTATTCATCTATCAGACAAACACTCACTTTGTTCTACTTTTCAGTGGAAAATATTGCTATCATATCGTATATTTGAGTATGTTTAGCTTGCAAGTACTCGGGATTACTTCCATGGAGTCTTGGCCGGAGATATATCAGAAAATACACTCGGAATATTCAATGGAAATTTTGTTTCAATTTCCAAGGAATGCTCTCAATTGCAAGAAAATACTTCGGAATTTTTTTCAAGGAAATCCACGCGAAAAAAGTTGATAACTCCGCAGAATGCCAAGCAGAATATTAGTGTTTATTTTCCCGGAAGTTCACGCGGAAAAATAGGAGATAAATTCCACGGATTTTTCTGTTACTGTGAAACTTTGCGGCTGATTGGCTACAGGGGTAGTTATACTCGTTGTTACGTATTTCCTTTCCACTTTGTACGGTAAAATCCAGAAAACAAGAAATCAGAGTACTCATTCACACATTGAGTTTGAGGGACACTGAGGAAAAAAAGAGGGTGCGATTAACATTTTTCCCTCAGAAATTTAACACTTTCTAGGTGTAAAAATATATCATCATTTTTTAATGTTAATTTTACACCTTATTAAGGGTAAAATTAACATGAAAAAGAGTACCTTTAACCCCTAATACACCTAAAAGGGTAATATTTACACCGATTTTGAATCAAAACTCCAGGGTAAAATTAACATTTCGGGAATTTGTTAATTTTACACCTTATTAAGGGTAAAATTAACATGAAAGAGGGTACCTTTAACCCCTAATACACATAAAAGGGTAATATTTACACCGATTTTGAATCAATACTGCAGGGTAAAATTAGCATTTCGGGAATATTATTTTAACTTTTTCGGATTTTTCTCACTCAGTGGACGTACTTTTCTTCACATAACCTCTAAAAAATACATTTTGAATTCAACCGTCGCGTCGTTCGAATTTGATGAGTTAAAATTTCAAGATTTTGATAGAACCCATTTAGGAAAGCTTCAAATCTGAAGGCGACTTTGTAGAGCGTACGACCTATTCGACATATGGCAGCCCAGTCGACGGCCATAACTCAGCAATCCTAATTCTTTATTCCTTTGACACGCCCAAACCCTACCATACCCAGGCGGATGCTAAAGGTTGTTATATGGTGCTCTTGTTGCTCATGGCAATTAAAACTAGTAATTCGGTGAGTGAGCATCAGTCACCGTGGACAGCTTACGTTCCTCATTTTCCTTTTGGAAGTTATTTTATTACTTAATTTAAAATAATCTGTCTGACATCAATGTAATTTCCAACTCTTCCTCCCTTTTCCATACAGATTAAAATGCATACCTTTTGTTTAAAATGTTTTTTTTTTTGTTAGCGAGAAAATGTAGATGGTAGTTTTGTATCCTCTCATTTGGTAATTAAATATCCTTCCAGTGACTATGTATACAATATTGTGATTGTTATTCAATTGAGAGATACAGAGAAGAGAGTGTATAGAGTTTGTGAACAACAAGGCTAACAATGTAAAGTTAATGAATTTTTAACCCTCAACAGTATCACTTTTGCCATCATCCTCAAACACCAACGCAAACGCACCCATTGATTCAGCACCAAACAACGCGGGAAATTAATGAACAAAACAAAATAAAAAAAAGAAATAAAGCAGAGAAGGGATATGAGAGGTTGACGATTTAACGTGAATGGAAAATAAAGCACACGAGGATTTAACTATGGCGGAAAAAGTCAGTAAATAACAATGTGTCAAGCAGAATTTGAAACTAATTTACGAGAGAAAGAAATTCAGAACAAAGTAATAAAGCTATATTTTGCCTTTTCTTAACATTGACATATGAAAAATATGTTAGATGGTTTTACTGTAATGTTTTTTTTTTCTTGGAAAAGATTGTTTTTTTTTTGGGAGTGGGAGGCTCTGAAAATGTATTATAAAATAATATTCCTAATTACAGTTTCTCGTTTAGGATTAATGTATAGAGTTTTCTCTCACGGAAGTGTAAAGTGAACAGTTGAGCATGAAGAGAGAAAAGAATAAATTATATAACATAATATTGATAAATATATGGAGAAAAAACTTAAGCAAATAATAATTTATTGATCAAATAATTCATTACGATGAGTGTGATAGCCAAGGGGTAACTCATTTTACGGAGGAATGACATTTGTTGTTTTCTGTTTCTAGAAATCTGGGAAGTATGATGTTTTCTACTACGTTTTTTATATGAGTATACTAGTTCCATACTAAGTATACATAGAAAAAAATATTTCGTGAAAGTGTTCGTAAATGTTTGTGAATTCCTACTGGGGACTTACAAATTGCTCGTAAAAGTATGTATTTCTTTCACAAACATGGTTCGTAAGATGATCACTTGACGAACAATTTTGTCTTTTTATAAACATTTCGTAAATTTTTGCCAAACAAAGATGTATGAGCAAAAAGTACTGGTCAAACTTTTACGAACTTGGTTGTGATTTATACGATTTACGAACATTTCATAGGTCCATGAGAAAAAAAGGAGGGTGCGATTAACTTTCTTTCCTCATAACTTTAACACTTTTTAGGCGTTAAAATATATCAACATTTTTTAATGTTAATTTTACACCAATTTAAGTGTAAAATTAACATGAAAAAGGGTCACTTTAACCCCTAATACACCTAAAAATGGTAATATTTACACCGATTTTGGATCAATACTGCAGGGTAAAATTAACATTTCCAGAATGTCATTTTAACTTTTTCGGATTTCTCTCACTCAGTGATCGACTCTCTAAGTATCGTTAGATCCAAATGACGAAAAGAAATATTGTCGGCTCTTCATGCATTAGTCGGCTCGTTATTATGACACTTTGGGGCAGTGAAACATAATCTAACTAGTCGCTTGTTTTGATTTTGTAATCGGAGTTATTTCAGTGATTTTATCGCTTTTAAGTTAAAAAAATATATCTAGAAATGATTGTTTTGAAAGAAGATGCAAAAATTGTGGAATGAAAACAAACTAGAGCTTCCGGAACTTCTCCGTCAACTTCCAGGACAGTGCCTCATCCTCAAATGCTGCAGCTTCGATCACCTAGTATGGTAGCTGCTTCTGATGAACCTTTCTTGGTTGGTACAAAGATATTTTTGTGATTGATTGAACATATTCAACAGAATATAAATTTGACCAAGATTATTGCATGCTATTCCAATTTTACTTCATGAAATTTTACGAGAACTTCTTATTAAGAACAAAATTTAATACAGATAAATTAAAAATAAAAAAGGCATTTCCTTAATTACAAAAATGTAAAATGCTTATTAAATTTCACTTCGAGTGTACAAATCGATAGCTCCTGAGGTGTTGATAAATTAGTGACCAGAATTATCGACACTAGCAGCGCAAAATGCAAGTTATCATCTCAATTACTCATAATCGACACTCGGTATTACCGATGCATCACCACGAGAAAATTATTATTTGACCCCAGGAAACATTTTCGTGTTTCTTGGATGTGCCAAACCGCTAATCAAAAACCTGCAGTTCTTGGGCATATCATGTTATCTAGTAACTTTATTAAAGAGACGTTTTCGTATTCATAGGAAGATATTTCCTTTTTTCAGAAGCGTTTCTGCACTATTAGAAATTGATTTTTATTGTATTTATTTTCTCATTGCTATCAACAAATACTAAGGAATAACTCACTTTACCGTGCGGCCATTGCCGTCTTAGTGTTAGTGAACCTTTAGGGCAAAACAATTGAAAATCTCTTCTTGGGTTGTATGTTTCAAATGTTTTCGAGTTTACATATGTAGCAAGAATGGCTACACACAGAAAAATTTTGACTCTAAATTTAAGAAAATATAAGATCCTGGGAACTTAAATTGGACGTGAATCCCCGAGGCGTTTAAGTTTAGAAGCTCTGAGCGAAAGAAATGAGCTAGAATCCCTAGCTCTTTCAAGTTAAGAGATCGGGAACTTAACTTCAGCATTAGCTGGAAAATGAAAAATGTCTACAGATTTGCAAATTGCAACTAAAACTAAATGATCAAGGATTTAGAATTAGGGCATTGGCATTCATTGGATGGGATTTGAAATTAAATTCCTGGGTGTTTCTGTTTAAGAATTTTCCATTTTTCTGTGTGTATGGGTTTACAACAGAACGTACTGGAGCACTCTTCATCACTAGCCTTCTGGAAGTGAGCCCTATTGTCCCATTCCTAGAGAGTCACGAATTCGGAGTATTCCTCGCTACACCTGGTGAAGACCGACTGAGGAGCTAATTCGATTGTGCCTTCAGAATAACTCGTTGATTACTAACAATCCCATTTAGCTGAACTCTAGCGATATAATAATTTGAGATTATCCGCCGTTATTACACCCCTCAGAACCCTAAGAACCACCACCACCTCAACTGAGCAGTGATTAGTACTGTTGGCTTAGAAGAATCTTCGTCAGTACGGGCTTTCTAAGTTTTACAGGTTAATTCCGGATTACAAAACCGTTGCACATCTGTAAAAGTATTTCTGTGTTTCTAAAAACATTTACGAGTTTCTGAGAAACAATGTTAGGTATGTTTCCAGAAACCTTTTTTGTTGAGTTCCCCGGAGTTCACGGGGAAATGAAGTCATTCTTAGAAGAACAAAATCACTCTTTCCCAAGTTTTCCGGTTGGTCTCTGCGGTCTCGGTCTCAGCGGTCAAATCCATAGAGAACTTCCAGAGTTAGCTGAGATTTTTTAATCTCATGAAAACCCAGAGTTCCAAATAAACCACTTCTGTCCAAAGGGTTCAAAGGCTCCGACAGCACGAAAGAAGTATTTTACACCGCGGAGAAGGTGTTTCCGGGCCGTCTGCAAAAGACTTAGAAGATTCTTTCAAGCGGGACATACGACATTGTAACATCTCAATACGATTAACAATAATAAGGCTTAAAGGGAAAGACAAAGAGGGTCAAAATTGGGGATAGAAAAAATCTCCTCTAGCTATTTCGTGAAAACATAACTTTATAATATCTTAGTCGTAGAATTTTTTTTGACTCACCGTTGATCTAATCATCCTTATAGAGTTAAGAAACACTTCCTTGTAAAAACACTTTAGAAACCGGTGGCAGCCATAATCCCGAAAGCCAAAATCCCGAATTTTTAAAATTCTGAAAGGGATGAAATTATATGGAGGAAAATGTTTAGAATAATTTTCCAAGACACAGAAGATTTCCCTTTGCCTCCAGCAAACGCGAGTGAAATCGCGGGAGTAGCTATGACACTTTTAAGAATTCGGGATTTTGGCTTTCGGGATTTTGTCCGGGACCCTTAGAAACATATCTACGTTTCTAAAAATATAGGCTTTTCTGTAGAAACGTTTCTTTGATGTCATTCCGATGTCATGATTTTCTCCGGTTTTCTTGGTTTAATATGAAATGCGGAGATTAAAGCTTTTAGATTTTTATTTGAGTCAAGAATTGTGAGCTACACATTTCTCGCAAATTACGAACTACTACTACGATGCGTTCTAGCGAACTACGCATTGTTTCGCCATTTTGTCATCTTTTTTTGTAAAAAACAATTGAGCTACATTCGAACAATAATTGACGTTGTGTAGGACTCTAAAAGTCAGGGAGAAGACCTCCCTCCGGTGCACTGCAGCGCCGAAAGCTTTGGCAAAGAATCTTGTGTTTGGTCTTGTCCCTAAAAAGAGAACCACCACTGAAGTACCCAGAAGGAGGTTTTCTCTCTAAATGGCCTATTCCCAATGCAAATGTAACAATGATATTGTACAAATAATATACAGCCTGCGAAAGAACATTTCCATCGTTTAGTCCTGGAGGCTGGAATCAACGCTAAGACGGCGATGGACGCATGGGAAGGGTGCAAAATGAGATGAAAATAAATTTAATTGAGTTGAAAAAAAATGAATTTTAGAGTTATGTACTTGAAATATGTATGAAAATATAAAACATCAAAATTTTCATGAGTCTTGGTCGTTTGACCGCCAAATGTTTTAAGTTTCTATAATGAGTTACCCCTTGGAAGGCGCTATTCAAGGATATCGATTTAACTGGGATGGAAAATGTAACTTCTCCGAAGTTTGTTTGGTTGTTCTGGTTGAAGGATGGATAAGCTAAAAATAGCTACTGAGAAGGATCTGAAGGAGGCAGCAGCCATTGAGAGGCGTCGAATGAGAGAGGAAGACCGCAAAAAGAGGATTTTTGATCCAAAAGCACGAACCATTGGAGTAGATTCTGATGCTCTTCGTGGGCAGATTGAGGAGAAACGCCAGCTAGAGGCTGAGCAGGAAGAGCTACAGAGAAGATTTGTCGCTGAGGATAGTCGCTGCGCTGAAATTGTGCAGCTACTGGAGGAAGAGGCTAAGTGTCAGCAGAGGAAGTTTACTGAGGACCTCAATGACTTCCGGAGGCGATTCCAGCGCCGCGAAGATACACGGGAATGGGATCTCAATGATCCATGGGGCAAATGGAAGACCCCACCGGCGAGGATTAGTGATACTGATCCGAGATTGAGTGTTTCTGGTGGACAGAGATTCCTCGGAGAGGACTTGGCACTCAAGCAGCGTCGGCAGATGCAGATGGAGCAACAGAGGGAGTGGCTGCAGCACCAAATGGCCGAAAGGCGGCGCCGGGAAGAGGATCAGCGAAAAGCGGATTTGGCTATGCAAAAAGCCATTGAGGCTCGTGATAGAGTCGCCATTGATTTGGAAAGGAGTGAACGCAGCAACAGACGCAAATGCCTGGAGGAAGATGCAAAGATTAACCAGCAACTGGCCAGGGAACGCTACGAAAAGGATCTCAAGACACGTCAGAGGGAATATGAAGACAACTTAGCGGAAATGTGCAATTTTGTGACCAGTGATATGCTAACTGAGAATCCAGAAACTGCCAAAAGTGCTTTTGGACCAGGCAGAAAGATTCCCTACATGTACCGTGGAATGTCTCCGGAGGAGATTCGTCTCTATCGACAAAATCAGCTGGAGCAAATAGCTGAGAAGAAGGTGAACTTCCCCATGGAATTTCTCATTTATGTAATATCGTAATCGAATCCTTTCATTCCATCCCACCGGAAATGGCATGGTCAACCAGGAACGTGAACGTGGTGAGAGGATGTGGGAGGATCAATGGGAGGGATTGGAGAGGAAATTTGCTAGAATGTCAGCAATTGAGGAACGAGCCATAAATCGACGCGAGAGAGCACACAGCACGAAAATTCAGCAGGAAAATCAGACTTTGGCTACAGAACAGAAAATTCAATTGGATCACTTGAATGGTGTCGTCTATCGAAATTCACCGACAAATGAGTATTTCTCTCAATTCAATACTACATCTCGCTAGGAGTCCGGAAACAGCTGAAACAGGTAATGATTTTATCAATATTCATTGATTTTATCATATCCTCCCAAGAATTTTACTCCTTGTTCGGATACTGCAATTTCTCATCGAATTAGTATACAGTTGGGGAACAATAAAGATTTGTGAAATTAGTAAACTTTTCGTATTGTTGCTTAATGGGATCCCAAAATGCCAAATCTTCTATGAGATCGTATTTATGAGGACACATAAAAATGAATAGAAAGAGTTTTGAAGTTTGGAAATGAGACTTCGTGGAATGCTGAAAATAGTAAGTACAATTTTACAATTTATAAAACTGGTTTTGCTTCGTTTATTTTAAGTGGTATATTTTTCTAAAATCCATTTTTCAACCATAAACTAAAACTAAGTCTTACGGCATTATCACACTTGCACATTAAAATTTTAATGTGATTCACATTAATTGTCGCTTGTGAAAGTCCAAATATGTTATTTGTGTCTTTGAGTCACTTAATATTTGGGGTTTTTCTATTTATTGATAAAGAAGTGGACTTGGCCTGCAAAAATAAGTTTAAATTTACCTAAAGCATAAATATTTTTCACATTAAAAAATTAAAGAGAAAATCGCATTAATTTTTCGCATTAATGCTATAAATCAATTTATATCAAATTTTGCGGGCCAAGTCTACCTTTTTATCAACAAATAGATCAAATATTGAATGTAAAATGATTCAAACACACAAATTACACATTTGGACTCTCACCAGCGACAATTAATGTGAATCATATTAAAATTTTAATGTGCAAGTGTGATAATACAGTTGTGATAGTATGCTACCATCGTTAACCGTTTGGGCTCCAAAGGCTTCTACACAAACCGAGGAACTTTTCACATCGTGTACAAAGCATTTAAGGCGGTTTTCCGAATTTAATTTATTAAAACTAAATGAATTTACTGCTTAAACTGATAAACTAAAAATTTCTAAAACGAATTCGAATTTATTATCGAAGAAACAGAAGCAAAAGTAATAGGAGCACTGAGTTTGAGAGCGCTCATGCAAACATTGAAAACTTTGAAGCTCATTTTCTCCACTTTTCATTTGTAAAATTTTATCAAATTAGCGGAAAATGTTATAAACGAGTAAGGCGGTCTTCAGACTAGAGGTTTAGCCCAGTCCCCAAAGGTCTCCAAATCCTGAATAGCGAGCAATTTTATTGCTTTTTGCGAATCTATAGGTCTCTTAACTTTAATAATCCAATTCTAAGTGAAATTTTTCCAAAAAATCGTGTTTTATAAGAAATTAGAACAGTTAAGCCATATGGCTAAGTCTTAGATCTGAAGCCCGTATAATAGTGCTATTCCAATGAAAAATCAACATGTTTTTTTTAGCACTTTTCTGCTTTTTTAGCACTTCTCTGCTATTTTCCACAGGCCTTGGCGGCGTGTTCTAAACCCCCCAAACAGTCGTGACAAGAACCAACACCAAGAAAAGTCGATAATATAGAAGCACTTAAGAACAATAAAGTGCTAAAAAATCATGTTAATTTTTCACTGGAATAGCACCTAAGCTTATTTTCTTAAAAGTCCTTTTTTAGTTGAACTTAAGGGGTTACATGGGTCTCAGATAAAAAAAAATCAATTATTTTTTTTATTTTATAGTATAACATTTGAAAAATATTTTCTGAAAATTTCAAGTCAATCGGAGTAAAACTCTCGGAGGTAGAGCAGTTTTAGTTATGCATTCCGCACGCGCGTGTATATTGTTGTAAAACTTTAAACGCATTTTTCTCAAAACACCGTTTTACAATGCGGTAGTCAAGATTACTCAGAGTCTACTGAACCGATCTTTTTTAAATTTTGCATACTTGTTTTGAGAAGTATTATATAGGGTAAAGTGGTACAAGTTGGACAGTGGTACAAGTTGGACAATGGTACAATTTGGACAGGGCTTTTTGTCTTGATAAATTTAGTACTTCATTTTTATTTGTATATTTTTAATGCTTTAGTTTTATAATTTGGTTCCTTGTGCTTCAAAACAAATTTTGTACTGTATTTATCAAGAAAAAAGCCATGTCCAACTTGTACCGGCGAATTGTCCAACTTGTAACACTAATTCCAAATTATACATTTTACCCTAGTGTTTGAACAAAGGATTTGCACTTCCTTTAATCAGAACTATTTTTACAATACAAAATGTGTTGAAAAATAGGGTAAAATTGATACCTTTTACAAAAACTTTTGCCACAAATCCAAATTTTGTTTTTTTTTTTCAAAAAATTCTTCGTTCATCCAGGAGTCCAACTAATCCTCTAACAGAGTATATTTGGTTTTTTTGATATCAGATGAACCTACTGGGAGAAATCCTGCGTACCGCAAGGTCTGTGTTTTGAGGAATGGTTCCGAAAATTATCTACCAACGGTCGAATTTTCAAAATTTTTCAATTCTTTTTTTTTTATTCTAAAATTAGTCTTTCATATCCCAAAAGTTGTAATTTCTAAAATATTTTCGACAAAATTAATTATTATCATAAAAAAGGCCCATTTTTGACCTGAGAGACCCATGTAACCCCTTAAATGGTTATTTTTCAAAACCCTGAAAAGAGTTCTGATACTGATTTAATGATTTTTTCCGAATTTCGGTATAGCAACGAAATATGAAGATTGAAGTTTTAGTTTTGATTTTGTATTTGAATTAAAAATTACGAGCTGCACATTTGCTGCAAATTAGGAACTAGTACAACGACTCAAAAAATTATTTAAGCATTTTAAATCAGAGGTGTGCAAGAAACCGTTGAAACCGAATTAACGTCAAAATAAGTTTGTATAGTAGCGTTTTGACCATTGACGTACATGTTTCATTTGACGTTAATTCGGTTTCAACGGTTTCTTGCACACCTCTGTTTTAAATATATACTACAACATATAAAAATTTTCATCAAGCTTGGTTGTTCTTTAATTTAGTTTAATTCAGGAACCCCCCTTGAACCTTTAAGGACAATTTGGTCACAAATGCATTAAAGTTTTTTCCTTCAGCCATCTAAAGTTATATTTTGCTCTTAAAAGACAGAAAAATGATTTTTTCTGACACCTAATTTTTGAGCTTCGCGTCCTTAAAGGAGTCTACACATTGGGAGCTATTTTCGTCAAAAATTGCGTTTTTGACAGAAATTTGACGTTTCCCTCTACAACGCTGCAGGGAATTTCCTTCAAAAAAGCAATTTTTGACAAAAATTGCTCCCAATGTGTAGAGGCCATAAGGGATTAATTAGATCTAGGGGAAACTGGGGCACCACCAAACAGGGGTACCACCAAACACTGCGATTTTTCAAATAGGTATAAAATTTCAGAGAATGAGACTTACATGAAATCATAGATACTATAGGGATGCTTGTCCAGAGAAAGAATGATCCACATAGTTCAAGTAGTTTAGAAATAAGAATCTTTTTTCGCAAAATTGTGAGATTTTGATAATTTTAGTCATTTATATATCTACCTGGAAAATAAACTGAAATAAGTTACATCAAATTTCACTACACCAGTACTTTCCTACATGTTTTGGGATAATATTTATGTATCTACTAAAGAAATTAATGTTCACATTTTTTTAAAAGAATATAAAATCCATCACAAAACAGTGTTTGGGGCACCAACAAACAGGCAAATTTCTCACAATTGCAGATGTCGCGAGCATAGCTTGAATGGCAAAATTTTTCCTCTTATCTTTCTTACTCTTCATCTCCCTCTTTGTTCGATTTCTGAAATTTATATCCATTCATGGGATTTTCATTCAAGACTCAGGAGAAATATAGTTTCAAGAACCCAATTTTGCATTAAATGATTCTTAATGATTCTTAAATGATTTTAATCAAGGATTGACGAATGATTTCTCGATTTTATCACAAATATTCAGAAGAGCGCGCAAAATTTGAACTTTAGGTATAGTGTTTGCCACGATTTTAGTGGCGCTGCTTTCCAGTCAGAAGTCGAATGTTGTCAAAATGATGAAAAATCCATTGAAAAATATGTTCGGTGTGCAGTGGTTTAGTTTTTTGTTATTTTGGTCATTCATTCTAAATTTTGCAGTTCTTTTTTGAGAATTACTTAAATTTTCAATACCTTCTTTATAATTAAGAGTTGTGGTGAATGCCCAAAATAACTTCAATGGGTGAGAAAAACAGGTGTTTTTTGGTGCCCCAGAAAGTGTTTATTGGTACCCCGGGTGGTTGGAAAAAAGCGAAAAATGCATGGTGATACAATTTTCCTTTTTACGGGAAATTGAATTGCTTCACATAATCCTTGTATACATTAATATGCAGCCTATACCTAAGACTATAACATGGGGTAAGCAACATTTTTCAAAAATTCACAGTTTTCTTAGAAAATTCAGTCAAAATCGCATCTTTCAAAAGTGTTTGGTGGTACCCCAGTTTCCCCTAAAGTACATAAGTCTATATTGAGACTTTTACAAAGTCAAAGAAAAAGTCCAAAAATGCCTCTTGGTGCCTTCGTGAAACCGTCAAATATCTTATTTTCCACTTCCTTAATACAATTTTATTGAAAAATATATTTAATAAAATCAGTCATTGTTTTCTAAATTTATTATTATAACATCAAACTCGGTGTGAATTCCTATACATATTTCGCAAGACCAGAAAATTCAGCATGATTGATTATAATCATTAATGCAAAAGAAATCGCTTTTAGACAACTTGAAAATGCATTAAAGACAATTTCAACGGATGCTCCTTCAATCCTGAATTGGCAGTAAAATACTGTAGGGCTGAGGGAGCCGAGGGAATAAAATCCCAACTTCGGAAGGATGAATACGAAATGGATGAAAAATTGATTTTCGACTGTAAATTGTGTTTCTGTAAATCAAATCACATTGAAATTTGATTCATATCTCAGTTGAGAAAATGCAGTAGAGATGTCTGGTAGCAGGAGGAAAAACCACCAAACTTTGTGTGCTAAGAATATGCTGATAGTTGAATACGATTTGTTAAGTCGAGTCATGCTTCATCTCACCGTTGAGATATTATATCGACATGGAAATCAACCACAAGGACCACAATAATGTGGATTGGGAAGAAAATCCTCAGTCTTTTTCTCTATATATCTCACTTTGTGGGAGGGGGAAGGTGATAAAAGAGTTTTTGATGCAAATATCCTTCTAACATCATCAATAAAACATGCTTTCGTGGCGGGAAGTCGAGACAAAAACTTGGAAATGTTGCGCAATCCTGTCCGTATCTATAAAAATCTTCCCTTCACTTTTGGGAATGATACTCTTCAGAGTGATACTTGTCTAATTAAGTGTATATGAGTGTCCTGACGCCATAAAAATCAAATTCCTCTTGGACAACCATTGTCCCGAAATGTCTGATGTGATGCTAAAAGAGTACCACGGCAGATTTCTTCCGGTGTCCCCATGTTCAGCACAATGTTACTCAAGAATGAATTACTATTCAAGAATGAAGGAAATACTGGAAGGGACGATAACTGTCTAATGGTCTATACTAGTACACATTTACATACAAATCCTGAATATATTGGGAACATAAAAGGAGCATCTCTTTTTCCCAAGTGATCCAATTTCAAGACAGAAAGGATCTCAAATGGAAAAGTCGTACTTTTAGTTCGATATTTTCACTAACAAGATTTCAATACTCCCTTGGAGTCAAATAAATGCACAGAAACTTGTCGACATCATTAAATAACTCTTAGAATATATAAGTTGTACGAAGAATAAACCATTGGCCTCAGTAAGAGAAATATTGATTTCATGTTAAATGTAGAGATAGGATGAAAGGTGAAACAAGATTGGAGAACAAAAGCAAAAGAGTTTCCCTTGGAGAGAAAACTTCTCTAGCACTGCAATCTATATTTTATTGAACAATAAAAAATTGGAAAGCGAACTTCACAGAGTACTCGAACTCGAAATCACCTAGCTAGTACTTTCGATACACTAATGCTTAATTGAAATGAATTTAAATCTATCCTTGAATTACTTAAAAGTTCCTAAAGTTTTGTTTAAAACGTTTTTTTTTTAATCCTTTAAGGACGAGAAGCTTTCCGCTGAACGAAATTCAACGAAATCAAGTTTCCCTCGATATTTTAGCCTAAATAAAATATTCACGGTTAAAAAGAAATTTTCCCATCCCTAGGAGTCCTGGAAAATTATGGATCATATATGACCCAATCGTCCTTAAAGGTAAAAAAGCACAAAATTTTCCACACGACTAATTTACTCGTTTGCTCTGTTATTTTTTAAGATAAATAACTTGAATATATTTGTAATAATAAAAAAATATTTAGAGTACGAGTAAAAATTAAAACGATCAAAAATTAATTTTAAAAAATCTCATTCAATTTTTGGTCTCAAAGACTCTTGAAGACTTGTACACAAAAACAATAATTTTTATGAAAAAATGTATTATTGTTTACTTCATTTTTAATTTTTATGATATTCATCGAAACAAATTTCGCACACTGGTAAGGCGACACAGAGATAAATGTCGCATGGTTCACAAATACAATTGGTCTTATAATCATTTTTTCTGATAGCACCATGTGCACCTCAGTTTTCTTCGAAACATGTTTGATGGTAATGGGTAGGTCCAATGTTGTTTTTCTCTGGGAATTTAAGACGTACAGTTGCACATTCCTGTGGATCTGGGAGTTCTTCCGGAGTTGATGCGTTTTCGATGAAGACTTCAAAGTCCACTTCATCCACGTCTTGTTCCAAATATATTATGTCGCTTTCGTTCAGGACAAGATTGTCGGCATCATCGCTATCTGCCGGGCATATTATGTGATTTCGGGTTCATTGATCATGAAATTTTTTTTCCATTTTTGAAGTCATGTACAAGAGTAAAAAGTTATGAATTTACAACATATACGCAGAAGTATCTTATAAATTATCAAAATATTACCTTCTTCAGTCAGTATTGCACTGGAAAATCTCAGCTAATTGATATATCGCATAATATTACACGAATAATTAACTATTTTGCGCACACATAAACAAAAACATGAAACAGTCTAACCTCAAATCTTCGAAA
This sequence comes from Phlebotomus papatasi, assembly GCF_024763615.1. Lineage (NCBI taxonomy): Eukaryota > Metazoa > Arthropoda > Insecta > Diptera > Psychodidae > Phlebotomus > Phlebotomus papatasi. Next base: position 94,354,146 of record NC_077223.1, read on the forward strand.
ATCCACTAGAGACAAATTCGGTGTTTTTTTTACCCCTAAGGACGATTGAGTCATATATGACCCATGAAAATTATGAAGCTTTCCTAAAAGCTTTCCGCGTTCCGCGCCTGATTCGTGGAGCACTTTTCCGGACTCCATGAGCTCTCAGATTAATTTAAACTTAATTTAAACTTATACTATATCCTTAATTTTAAGTTTCATTACAACTACTTTAATTTGCATTCCTATAGACTATAAGCTAATTTTAATTTTTTCTTTTTTTATTTTGGGGTGTTGCACCCCCAAGAGGACGCAAACAGCCATTGGCTACGCGCTCCCTCTTTAAATTTCATTTCGTATCCCTGTGCCTTTACGTCAGTTTGAAATCAATCACTTTGTTAAAATGAGATTGTATGTAGTAATATGTAACGAATGCTTATACAGCCAGTGAAGAAGCATTTCCGCCGTTTGGCTTCGGAGACTGGTCACCAACGCTGAGACGGCGGCGGACGCATGGTACGGGGGGTTATACGAAGTTAAATAAATTATTATTATTATTATAAATACCAATGAACTATAATTTTTACTTTGTTGAGAAATATTATGTATAGTTATATAGTTTCTAGTCCCAAGAGGTTTTACTTTAAAAAAATTAGAAATATTAAAAATATTAAAATTCAAGCACCAACGTGAAAATTTGAAAATTCGTTATTTTTGAGCTGAAATATCTTTTTATATAGCAAATAGTTGGAGATTTGCAAAAAATATCCTAGATTCCTACATCTTTCTACTTCGTGATTAGGTACAAACATTAGAAAGAAGTAACTTCAGGTAGTCAGGAAAAATTATTTTCTCTATGGGTCACGGGTGACCCAATCGTCTTTAAAGGGTTAAACCTGTTACGCATTTTAAGACATTTCAAATGTGTCTAAGAGCCTTAACATACCTGAGGATTAACCGAGAGACGGCTTAATGTAATTGTATTCTACAGAATGGTCAAACTTCATTTCCATAATTATCCACTAAATCGTGTTTCGGCTTAAGGGCAGAATCACATTGACAGTAAAATGCTCACCGTATTACGTTAATTTACGCATTTTCATTGCAATTCTTACGCAAATTCTCGATTACCGTATTACCTTATCTCATACTCGATGGCATTAGGTGAAAATAATATAAGAAAATTGAAGAAATAAAACGAAAATACGATAAACGGTGAGCAAAGTTTTTTTTGCCCACCGTTTATCTCGTATTTACGTTTTATTTCTTCGATTTTCTTATATTCACCCAGTGTCACCGAGTATGAGATATGGTAATACAATAATCGAGAATTTGCGTAAGAATTGCAATGAAAATGCGTAAATTAACGAAATACGGTGAGGCTACAGCGAGCATTTTGTTGTCAATGTGATTCTGCCTTAAGTCGTAAGTGTGTCTAGGGCATAATCCTGAAATATTTTTAAGTCTTGTCGTTGATACTTTATCATTTCTTAGTATCAAAAATGTACTATGATGCTCAAAGTTAGTTACAAAAGCGTTGTTGACACGTCATTGAATGATTTGGAGTAGCCTCTCTAGGTCTAACCGCTTTATTACCTCAATATTACGTTATTTTTACCTGAATCAATTTTGTCAAAAATGATTAAAAATGCAACGTCTCTTCTTAAAGTCTTGCTAAGAGGACCTCAATAACTATTCTCTCTAGGTAAGTGTTTCGTCAATAAAACGTAAGTTTTTGCATTTTTGTCTATTTCGTTTGTCGATTGTCTGGTTAATCGGAAATTTAGCCATGGCCAAAACCAATTATCTAGTACAACACTCCATTTTGTATTAATCCGAGATACTGTCCCTTATTTTAAGCATTGATGCAAAATTATATTTATAAAATTTATTAGCCGCGGTAACCCAAAACTCATTCGACTATACTCGTGAATTTAGACACTGGATTACAAGTTGGGACCAAAGAGAAAACTTTTCAGTTAATCTTACCAAATCAGAATATAGATGTAGACTTTGTAGGTTTTACAATTTTTACTTTTTATATATTTATCTTTTACCGAATTAGCAATTTTCAGAACGATATATAATTCACATTTGATTACATTTTGAGCTTATATTTTTCCGACATGTCAAATCGATTCATCTTTCTACCGCCTCGCCTGGCACTACTTTCGCCCAATTTGTTCCTTAATTAAAGACTTAATACGTACTTATTAAAATTAATTTAGGATGGCTTAAAAGAGTGGATAATACTTTAATTATAGCATATAGCATTAGTATCATCTTAAATTATCTTACCAGGATAAATTTCAAAATTGTTATTATAGCATAGGATAGAATATTAAATAGGCATAATGTATTAGTACACTTCCTATATTCATTTTAAAGATAAATTTTCCCATAACATTTTGGCCATTTTGGTGAGTTTAATTTTAATTAAACTATTTCTGTAATTATTAAATCCTATGATAATAGTCTATTAAGTATCCTAGTTTTCAGTTTTCGCATATATTTGCATACAGTAATTGATGTGTAAGCTCCTTCTCTTTCTCTTTTTAAAATTCTTTTTAAAATATTTTTTAAATTTGATATGAATCCATTTTAAATACTTTAAAAGCTTTTATTATACTTCTAAAGCTATTCATGCAAACAATTGAAGAAAATGTCTATGAATTTGCATGAAAATTCTTTGAGAACCTTTCAATGTAATCAAATTGTTCGATATTCTCTCCACACTTGGCATTACATTGGAGAGAATGTTCTGCAAACATTGCTGAGTGAAATGCATTTAAGGTACAAAACAGATTACACTTTCATATGTTTGTTTTATTACTTCTCTCTCAATGCATGTGCTTTCTGACAATCTTAAACGTTCAACCACAGAGTGGTTCATTCTGTGACAAGACCCTTTGTTCTTCTCACATGGGGTTTTGATATGATTGTTTCATAATCAGAATTATGGCGATGGTAATGTTCTGGACAGATCTATGACTTAACTCTAAAGACGGATTAATGTACTTATATTCAAAATACTGATTAGACAACATTCACATCAGTTTCCCACTAAGCTGTCTTTCGGCTTAAGCACTAAGTCTATCTAGAGGGCATAACCATCAAGGTAACCATTTAATCATATCTAATAGAACTCATATTCACAAAATATTAATTTATAATATATCTGTGATCAAATTAAAGAGTGTAGCCAGTAGAGGAATTCTGTAACACTTTGGGAATACCATATGACAAATTTCATTCGAAACTCTGGAGAAATTCTTGAAAATGTGATTCTGTAACTTTGCCAATGCCATATGACAATGTCAGAAGTCCATATTTAAGATTTCTGTCAAAACAAATGACAATGAATTTTATAGAACAAATCGTCTAAGGTAACCTGTATAGTAGAATCTCAATTTGCAAAGTAATATCGACAAGCTTTGTTTTTGAAATATAATTAGTGTGATCGTAATTACTGCAGATGCAGGTGGTAAATATTCGCAAACTTCTTCGACTCTGGTGCTAATGGATGGTATTCACCTAGTCCCCGGCGAGTGGCCTTCTTTAAAGTTGAAGCCAATTTCTTACGTTCACATACAATTGCGTATGGGAATTTTTCTGCACTCGTGATCGTTATGCTGATTATTTAAAAAGTGAGAAGTTTTTCCGTATTATAAGATACCTTTCCGTGTGGAGGGATAAATATACTAAATTTTTGTTTAAATAATTTTTTTCCTTGGAGCACTGTGAGCTGAGTCCGAGATCAAAATTTAAGAATTGGCTTCAAATAGCTCCATATAAAAAGGCCAACTTGCCAGGCGCTTGGTCTTCACCGATACTATCTACCATGTCCGAACGGTGAGCGCCATCCATAGGAGCTAGAATTAAAGCAAAGCTTATGAACAGCAAGAGGTAAAGTCACCTCCGGAAAATTGGATCATCGTTTTCCATATTTTGTAAATTCAAAAATTATTTTAACCCTTTAAGGACAATTGGAATACCGGTGTCCCATAAAGAAAATAATTTTTCCTGACAACCAAAAGCTATTTTTTTCTTATGTCTGTACATAATTGTAAAGTAGAAGGTTGAAAAAATATAGAATTTTTTTGCAAGTCTCTAGCTATTTTCTATGTAGTAAATATTTAAGCTCAATAATGGCGAATTTTTAAATTCTCGAATTTTTATTTATTTTTAATACTTCCAATTTTTTTTAAGTAAAACCCTTTTGGTAATAAAAACTACAATACTCATACGTAATATTTTTCATTAAAGCCAAAAATATTTTTAATTGGTATTGTCAGAAAAATTAGGATAAAGTGGTACAAATTGGACAATGGTACAATTTGGACAGGGCTTTTTGCCTTGATAAATTCAGTACTTCATTTTTATTTGTATATTTTTAATGCTTTAGTTTTATAATTTGGTTCCTGGTGCTTAAAAACAAATTTTGTACTGTATTTATCAAGAAAAAAGCCATGTCCAACTTGTACCGGCGAATTGTCCAACTTGTAACACTAATTCCAAATTATATCACTTTACTCTACTCAAATTTTTGGGCTATTTTTGTTCCTATCGTTCATAGAAGCACAAAATACACCGAATTAGACTCTGTTGGACTTTCCAAGGATAGATGTAAGACTTATCATTGATTATGTTTCTCAGTTTAATTTTTATTGTTGATTTTCAGTCCGTAAAAAATGTTTCGTCGTTAAAGGGTTAAGTTCATGATATTTTACAAACGTTATAGATCTATTTTAAACTAAAATACCGATGAAACATTTCAAGGAAGAAGTTTTAAAGGTCCTAGAGAGCGTATTTATCAAGCGAATGGGGTCAAGTTTGAACTTGTTGGAAAGGCCTTGGAATTTCGGACAAGTCTCAACTAATTACGAATCGATAACTAATTTTTATACGAAATTCAATTGTGTTATTCCTAAGGGAATTTGAGCGACCTTTTGAGTAATTTATAAATCGGTCCAAACCGGTTGTGAATCGATAAACCGTATATGACATGTAACACGTGTGTTACGATTATTTCGCACAGCATGGGGCACTTTGCCACTCCTTTTGTAAAATTTTCTAACTAAGGGAAAAAGTAACGCCCTTTACAGACTTATGACTTAAGCCGAGAGATAACTTTGTGGGAAACGGATGGGAATGTAGTTTAATCATTATTTTGATTATAATTAAGTTAAGCTATGTCTCGATTTAAACAGTAGGTGTGTCCAGTACATAAGCTAAATTACATAAGGTAAAGTTCCCTCAAATCGACCGGTAGAGTTATTTATTCAATTTATTTATATTTGCCCTAATATTTGGCGTATGATCTAAAATTAATAGGTCAATTATTCCATAAATAAAACGAATCATTGACAATTTTATAGAAATTCACTATCAACAATTCAAAAATTGACCACCGGTCGAGTCGAGGAACCGGTCAACTCGAGGGCACTTTACCTTATATCTGGTCTTCCCTTAAACAGATTTTTATTTAAAAAAAAAAAGATGCATGCCTGGAAGGTTCCGTGTCCCCTGTAAGTTCCGTTTTTCTCGTTGGGTTCGCAATATAAATTTTGAATGAAAGAATCACAGCTGTCACAAACTAGAATACAGAATAACCTCATCACTAGTTTTTCGAAAGAGACACATACAATTTCATAAAAATTCCTTCCTGGATTTTTATGAAAAATGACAAATCGATGGCACAAACTGTTTCTACAGCAAACATGATTTTTATCATGTTATCTAGTCGAAAAGGGGGACAAGTTGACAGCAATTACAGTGTCTTTTATTTAATTCGTAAGGTGGAGTATGAGGAGATCGAAGGGGGTGGTGTTGGGTGACTTGGCTCTTTTTGAGGCGCGCTCCTCACGGAATTTTCGGCATAATAGAGCAAATTTTGTATGTCACGTGTGGTAGAGGAAGACGATGTGTGTATAGGGGGAACTGGGGCAGTAGTAATCTGGGGTAGTTGTAACCACTGTGATTTTTTTCATTAATTTTAAGACTCCAGAGGATAAAACCCATAAGCATTCATAGATACCATGGGGATGTATGTCCACAAAAGAATTGGTCAATAAAATCCTAATACTTTAAAAATAAAAATCATTTTTCCCGAAAATGTTGATATTTCAATTATTTTGGTCATTTGGATTTCCACCTGGAAATTAAAAACTGTGTAAAATAATCGAAATGTAGCAATACCAGTTCTTTCCTACATCTTTTAGAATTATATTTATGGATTTACTAGAGAAATTGAGATTCTCATTATTTCAAAAGAATTAATAATTGGTCAGAAAACAGCATTTGGGGTAGATGTAACCAGGCAATTTCAATTTCACAAAATGAGTAGGTAAAAGAGCGGGAAATTGACCTTCATGCGAAATATCTATAATTCATAGATTACGAAAGAAATTGGTGGCGCTGTGTTAAATAAAAGTCACATGATGTCAAAATATGGGGAAAATCCATTGAAAAATGTCTTTGATATGCATGCTTTTAGTTTTTTGCTATTTTAATTATTCTTTGTAAAAAGTGTCGTGATTTTTTGAAAAATATACAGTCTTTATATATCTCTTAAGTAATTAAAATAATTGAAAGTGGTGTAAAGTTAATTTGAAGGGTGGAAAAAGGGGTGTTTACATCCTCCCCAGAAAGTGGTTACTTCTACCCCAGGTATTTTGTGAAAAGAGAAAAATGCACAGTGACACAAATTTTATTTTTATGAAAAACTCAATTGTTTTCCAGCATCCGCATTACCCTCGACGAATTGCCTATACCCAAGGGTAAAACATGAGCTAAGAAATATTTTCCAAAAAGTCGCAGTGTCCTTGGAAAATCACCTCAAATTCGCATCTATCGAAAATGGTTACATGTGCCCCAGTCTCCCCTAAGTAGAAAAGTAGGGAAAATCAATAGGAATTTCTCTGTATAGCGTGAAAGTTTTCCGAGATGGATAAATTTACAAGAATTTTTTTTTTGCTTTACCATCTCTGGGAAATGGAATGGTTTACACAATCTTCGAAAGTTTATCTCACACTCTCCCACTTCCTGGGTCAAGGGGATATCCCTCGTGCTTTGGGCGTTCAGCAGAGTGATGTTGCGAAAGAGGGTTTGTGGTGTGGTGGTACTTTATTGATCCATTTATCACACTTCTGGGTTGAAGCACAAGTAGGGAAATTTATTAAGAAGCGAGATGTTTTTCGTCCACCCTGCCGCCAGTGTCTATCTCACCATGTGGTATGCCCCGCAGAGAGGGTCCCACATGCGTTTCTGCGAGAAGGCGGGCAAAAGGGCGCGAAAGAACTTGATCCCCCCATACTCCCCTTTTTTTGTTCCTGACACTCAATCAAATACCATCCCTCTACGGGAACTGACACATTTCATTTATTACTAACCACACTGTGACATTGACACTGGGTCGAAGAGTCTCCTCCGTGGTCCGGGAGGCGTCACATTCCATTGCTGACCACACTGCTGCAGAACCCTCCAACTCACTGCATCACACAGAAAACAGCTGCAGTCTCGGTGTATCGAATTTTCCCCCAATGACCCAAATTCACCGCACAAAACAACGTCCCACTCACTGAATCACTGACACAGACACAACTTTGATAGAAGATGGAGTGCAGGAAAAGAAGTCCACCCGCAATTCACTTGCACATATCGTACTAGGAGATCTCAGGTTATTGGCCACGCAAATATTCACAATTAGACAATCCTGCCAGAAGAAGCACTAATAATAAGTCTCACACGCGAATAGTCCAAGAATCTTAGGCAGGAGCACTGTCATGTGAGGCACTGGTGCTGAAGGCTCCACGTCCGAGGTTTGTGGCGTGTCGATGCTGACTGAGTCTGCAGCACAAGATGCATGCGAGGTGACTCTCGGACGGCCGGAGATGAAGTCGAGGGATGGATGCCATGGGAAGTTCCAGAGCCTTCCATGGGACATGCGCATCCCCAAAAGCACCCCTCGCAGTCGAGACAGTGGCAGCAGTGGAGACGCCCAGTATCACCAGGCGTCTCCACGGGGTGGCGATTTTGGGCATACTTAACCATATCACTGAACCAACCTTTGATATCTTAATTACAAGGGTCAATAGTGTAAAATTTATTTACGCATTTATTTATTTATTTATTCTATTTATTTTCCATAATAATGCTTTTGAGCTTGTGGTCTTGGAAGCATATATAATTTAAAAAAAAGAAAACCGTTAATAAAGTAAAACGAAATTTAGGAAGCAAGAATTTGCGGCCACCGTCGTCTAAGTATTGGTGACCAACCTCCAGAGTAAAAGAGTCGGGGTAATTAGAGTCGGAATTTAGAGATTTCCTCTTTCCTCACTGTTTCAGATTGTCAAAAAGAAAAAGAAAATCATGAAGAAGTAACAAAGTCAATTACGGGCTTCAGACCTAAGACTTAGCAATCTGGCTTAACTCCTCTAATTCCTCATCAAGCAAGATTTTTTTAAGAAATTGTTATTTAGGATTGAATATTAAGGGTAAATGATTCATTAGATTTTGAAAAATCAATAAAATTGCTTGTTATTAAAATTTTTGAGACCTTCGGGAACTGGGCTAAACCTCCAGTCTGAAGCCGGCCTATGGGCCCAAATAGACTCAGACTGATCCTCGAGAATATTTAGTCTCTAGAATTTCAACCAGCAATGGTCTATATTCCTTAATGAACCAGTTTACGGGATGATGAATCGACGGTGAATGTAGACTTGATTTATTATAGGACAGGATGTCCCTTCCGGTGATCATCGGTTTTTGAATTAAATCCAAAAATTAAAAATACAATGTACCAGAGCTTTCGACACCTATCATGTATAAAATTTTCCTAAAATTTTAAGAGAGATAATTTTGTGAGTTTCTTTGAGAGTCTTGGAAACAGATTTATCGCTGCCGGTGATTTTAACTCTAAGCACCCATTTTGGCGATCCCGTCTAATTAACCCAAAGGGCAGGGAACTTTATGAAGCAGCTAAAAATAAAAACTTGAGTTTCTTGTCTACAGTGGAACCTACATATTGGCCTACAGATCCCAAGAAGGTTCCTGATCTTCTTGATTTCTGTGTAACAAACGGTGTGGATCCAACACGCTGTGAAGTAAGGTCTTCTTTCGATCTTTCATCAGATCACAGTCCCGTCGTCCTTAAGAACTTTTCTAAGGCTAAGACTATAGCGAGGGAGCGCCCTCTTATCAACAGAACTACGAACTGGGATCTTTTTAGAGAAAAGTTGGATGACTCAATTGATGTTCCAGGAACACTCATCACACATCATGAGATTGATCAGGCAGTGGAACTTTTAACTGGGGCCATACAGGAGGCTGCGCGCTCATCTACCTCATTTGGAAATAATGAAGCCCAGAGGTACGAAGTTTCCTTGAGTGTAAAAGAAAAAATTCGCGAAAAAATAAATTTGTGTAAAAAATGGCAATCCACTAGACACCCCCAAGATAGAAGGAATTTTAACAGAGCAACCAGGGAACTTAAAAAAATGTTGGAGAATCTGAAAAATGAATCTATCGTTCACTATTGGGAAAGTCTTACACCAACTGAAGCCACTGATTACAGCCTTTGGAAGGCCACTGGAAAGCTGTCTCGACCACAAAGTATTACACCTCCTATTAAAAGAGCTGATGGAAGTTGGGCAAGATCTGACTCTGACAAAGCGAATGCCTTTGCCAACCATTTGGGTGGTGTCTTTTGTCCCTGGCCAGAAATGGAGGGGAATGATGATAGTCAGGTTCAGAGTTTTTTTTGGAATCTCCTGGTCAATTGTCCCCTCCTTTGAAAAGAATTAGTATCAAGGAGATTGTAAACATAATGTGCACTGACCTGAACCCCAAAAAGGCTCCTGGACATGATTTAATCACAGGGCGAATTTTAAAGGAGTCTTCTCCTAAAGCGTTTCGTTTTATACAAAAACTTTTTAATTCCCTGCATGTCACTGGTTACTTTCCAAAGCAGTGGAAGATTGCCTTGGTCAGATTGTTTGTTAAAGCCAGGAAGAAATCAGAAGAGATGAGCTCGTATAGACCCATAAACTTGCTCCCGATTTTGTCCAAGATCTTTGAGAGGCTCTTCATGGCGCGATCAAAGCCTATCCTTGATAAAAACAGTATGTTCCCGATCATCAATTCGGCTTCCGAGCCGGCCATGGGACTGTCGAGCAAGTTCACCGTTTGGTGGACGTTATACACACGTCCTTCGATAACAGAAGGTATTGGACTGGTGCTTTCTTGGACGTTAGTCAAGCATTTGATCGAGTTTGGCACAAAGGACTTACTTACAAGATGAAGAAGATGCTGCCCTATGGCTGCTATCTTATAATCAACTCTTTTTTGACAGATAGAAACTTCTTTGTTAAGCAAGGCTGTGAAAAATCGCAAGTACTTCCAGTACTTTGGTACTTTTAGGTGATCCACAGGGTAGCGTGCTGGGACCTTTTCTTTACCTTATCTTCACGGCTGATCTCCCACAACATCCTCCTAATACAATGGCAACCTATGCTGATGACACGGTAATTTTGTCGGTGGCTGATTCTCCATTAGAGGCTTCTCGGAATTTGCAAGCTGGCCTCCACCACATTGAATCTTGGTTACACAGATGGAAAATTAAAGCCAATGAACATAAATCAGTCCATGTAACCTTTTCTCTCAGAAAAGAGACTAGTCCACCTGTCGAGCTGAACGGCATTCAAATCCCCCAAGCCGATGAAACTAAGTATTTAGGCATCCACCTAGACAGGAAACTGACATGGAGATCTCACATTTGGACAAAAAGGAAGCAGCTAAGCCTAAAATGGAGGAATTTATATTGGCTCTTAAACAGAAAATCAAGGATGTCAGTAGAGAATAAGGTCCTTGTGTACAATTGCATAATAAAACCAGTCTGGACCTATGGGATTCAACTCTGGGGAGCTGCTGCTAAAACTAATATTGACATCCTGCAAAGGTTCCAAAACAAGGCTTTAAGGCAAATCGCAAACGCTTCCTGGTATGTAACAAATGACCAGCTTCACAAAGATCTCAAAATAGCGACGGTGCAGGAGGAGATTGTAGCGGCCAGCAAGCGATACAAGGACAGACTTCTTGGACACCCAAATAAACTCGCAGGCCAGTTGGCGGTGGATGAGGAAATAGAAAGAAGGCTACTCAGAACGAGACCTTCTGATTCTGATTTATTTCTGCTGTTGTAGTTAGCGGAATACTTTTTTTGGTTGATCCGTGAGATTAACCTCCACGTCATTCTCATTTCTCTCAACTAAAGCTTATCGTACGAAACACTCTTGTATGTGCAGATTGCTTTAATAAGACGATCATTAAAAAAATCTCAATTTGTAAATTTTAGTATGTTGGTATCTAAGGAAGATTTTTAGTGAATGACATAAGGAATATATTCTCAGAACAAACCTATCCCAGTATCTCCTTATTATTTGTGCGATTACCGAGACTTTCCTCTTTAATCCTTAAATATCTTTTAAATCCAAGGACATGTTTCTTGTGCAGGAATACTCTCCTTGAAAAAAAAAAGATCTAAAGCTCTCTGGAGATCATACACCTCATACAAAGTACAGTGACAATTGCTGGTACATTTCCCTTAATTTACCTGCTACAAATAATATGTCTAGTATATTATAAAAGAAAATTAGCGTTATTTTGGAAATAAGAACCCCCTCAAGTTTGTTCACAAACCGAATTTTCAATGACAGAATTACACCTTTATAAGCTGATCTAGGTTTATAATTGGCTTTTCCACTCTATAATTTTTCGGCCCCTATTTTGTGGGCGTAATACTTTTAATATGTCCCTATTAGAGCGCCCTTATATTTTAACGCTTTAAGATTTCATCTTCTCAATTTTCGGCCCCCATATTTTTTAGGGCTTTCTAATTTAAATGTCCTAATTTTTAAATATTCCTAATTTCTTATTCCACTATTTTTTCTTACTAATTGGTTTAGCGCCTAGGAGCTCTAATTTTATAAGTGCTTATTTTTAAAGCGCCTTTACTTTATAATACTTTAATTTTCTAGTGTCTCTAAGTTTTGGTTGCTTTACGGCGCCCCTAATTTTTACGGCGCCCGGGGCGATCGCACCCTTCGCCCCCGCCACGGTACGCCTATGGCTGAGTAGGAAAGAGATAATTTATAAAAGGTGTTTCTTCCCAGAGCTTTTGGTGCAGTAAATACTTACTCAGCTTCTTCAGTGGCCGAAGTAAATATTTTTTTATTATTTAGAACAATTTAAGAGAAAAGCATACTTACTTTTTAACGTTTCATTTTGATGAACAAAGTAGGGTTCATTAACCAGAATACTAATTTCACTTTTCTTTATTCATGAATTCACCCGAGGTGCCTTTGTTCCTGAAACTTGTAAGGCATTCTTCTTTCGGAACTAATGTGGCTTCCAAAGAGGCTTTTCTCTTTGATTAACGACAAAACCTAAATAAAAGAGACGAAGCTTAGCTGAATTAGTCCATATTGCAATAAAAGACAAAAATTCCATTTTCAACATTTATCTTTCTTCACAAGACGTACACTAGAATTTTTTTATGGCATCCATAATATAAAAGACAAGTTGCAATTTTGTTAAATTTAGCGTAGAATACCTTGTTTCTACAAATAAAATATATATTGTTGGAAAAAAAATATTACTGAATAATTAAGGTTACAAGCTAAGCTCGTGATATTTGTGTTAGTTTTTTATTCTTTATTTATCTAATAAAATTAACTAGTTAAAAAAAGTTGTCTAAAAACACTTGCAATTTTTATTTGATTTACCTAACACTAGCAACTAGAAGATGTTACTACGGCTTTTTTCTTGGAAAAAAAAGCCGTGGACTAAATGAGCTTATTCGTTATTTTGGGAGGACCTACCCCTTGCCAAATGAACATGGGGGAGGGCTCTCTGTGGATAATGATGCTGCGGAAGAACTAGATTTATTTGGACCCGGAAATATATATTTTAATTGTGCGTATTGTTGCTATCGAAGTTCTTTATCTGCTGCATCACCCAATTCTTCGTTGTTGTTGTCGTTTTGATCCCATTGTGAGTCTCCTCTGTGACTGTTTGTGTAGTCTGAGTGACTATTTCTGATAGTCTCTTCTTTTTTTCGGCCACGAGGCACCGGACGGAGGTGTTGTCTTCGACAAAATCCCCACGACGTTCATTGTCGTCGCTGTAGACTGCGGAATCTCTGAAGAAGCCATCATTTTCCAGGCAGGCTTCAACCTTTTGTTCGTAGTAGCATTCATCGTCGAGATTTGGGGAGGAAGGAGCCTCGACTACAATCTCTGGAGATTTTAGCGGATTGTTCTTGGAATCATTGACGCTGTCATTAGAAGAAGTTAATGAAAATACTGAATCTCTCTGAGTTTTAGCAGATGCCGCTGAAGAATCTTCACTTCCCTGAGATTGTGGAACAAAGAGGGTCTTAGGATCCGCATAGTCAACATGAGCTATTCTCGAACCTAGGCTCTCGCTGCCTTGTTTGTGAATGAAACTTTGGGAAGATGCAATTTCGGTCTTTTTGACGCATTTGGCGATCGAATTAGTCGAATCCATGGAATCATCGAGACGAACACTCATGAATCTCTGGAGGAAGGTAGTCCCTTTTGAAGCCCGTAAACTGCCCCTCCTTTCGAAATTATTGATCTTATCGACAGCCTCATCTTCACAACCAGCTTCTGGGACATCTTCAGGTCTTGAAAATTCTCCCTTGTTGTTGTAGTTGATATTTGAATCGCTGTTGCGCAACTGCGAAAGCTCTGATTGCTGCAAACTCTTCACCAAATACCCATCAACACTCTTGAGTTCTCCTCCGGCATAAACCAATGTCACATAGTCTGATTCCGGTCGCATCGGTTTCTTCTTCACTGAATAGTTCTGACTGACGGATCGATTGAGACCAATTGGTGATTTGTAAGGAACATGAACGTTCCTCAGGAGACTTTCATAAATGGGTTCTGGAGTCTGAATATCCTGCTCAATACTCTTCAGACGATCCAGCATCTTTTCCGCTTGAGTCTTGATAGGACCTTCGGTGGGTTTATCTGTCTTCTCAATGGACGACGTTGACGAAGAAGATGAAGGAGCTGCAGATGAAGATGATGGAGAATCAGTGACTTCAGTTGAATCTGGATTTTTGGAAAAATCTACACTCTTCTGCTTGTGCGTCTTCACTTTAAGCATTCTCTTGTATTCTTCACTATCTTTCAGAAGATCTGATATAATCTCAGCATCATTCTTGGATGAAGGATCTCTATCAATTGACCCTTCTTCCTTTGACTTGGCCCCTTCCTGACTCAAATTCTCTGTGGATTCTGTAATCCTGAGAACAGTTGATTCATCCGGATTGAGATCACAATAGAATCGACTTGTTTCTTTGGCTGCCTTCGCCTTATTTTTCTTAATGTTGACTATCCTTGTTGGCAGGGTTTTTGTCGTATAAACCTTAATCTCAACCGGTGGTGCAGTTGTTGGCTTCCTCACTCCATCCAGTGTTGAATACTTCTTGTGCCTCGTCATTTCTGTCCCATCAACTTCAGTTCCCTTTTCCGTGGGCAACTTCTCCACTGACTGACTCCTCTCTCGTCCCTTCAATGTGTCCGACAGTTGATTCTTCACCACGGCACAATTGCAACTATCCTCACGATGATCACATTTGCTCTTAGCTACCACCAATAGAGACTCCTTCGAACGTACCCTCCGTGGTGACGTCATATCCCGCGATTTGCTCCCAAAACTCTCCATTGACGTACTTGACGTCATATTCTTGCGTGCCTTCTTCGAACGATACCGCATCTCACTGCGTCTGTACTGATTTCGCCTCTCCAGATACTCTGGCGTCGCCGATTGACTCCATTTGCGTCCAACACCCTTATCTGGCGTCCGATCTGGAAAGCAACAAATCCATTAGTTCAAGTGGATCTCAAAGAATATTAATTCCGTTGTCTCTTCTCCCTCATCTCTTTTGGGTAGCCATTCGCATCAGCACAAGCATGGAAAACTCATCTGGGAAATTTATGGTGCAAATGAGTGAAATCATGCAGATGATCCATGATTCGTCCTACTCAATTCTACATGAGGTTCTTCCCCTTTTATACGGGAAGTTACTATCCCAAAATAAAAGAATTTTCATAGCACTATTCTTCTTCTGCAAGGGAAAGGAATGATGCAAGATGGGCTACAAATCATGACACTGATAAAAAAAAGCATATGAGGTTGAGGGAGTTTTTAGGGGCCGTTCAACAATCTCTGATCTGGCATAACTCAATCTGTTTTTTTTGTGACTAGAGAAAATTGAATCTTTGATAAAATGTAATCGCTTTTTCTTTGATGTTTTATGGACAAATAGAGGAATCTGTTTACCTTCCAAAAATATTATTTTTTTGTTAATAAAAAATGAATTTTATCTTTAATAAATGAAATTAATATACCTTCAGTAATACCCTTTAGACCAGGAGAATTTTGTGACATAAAATTACCTTTCCTTCTCAAAAGTAACGTAACACTCTCTTCTTTACGTGCCCATCGCACAAATTCAATTTAGACTAGCAATTTTGATTTCTTTATAAATTTCTGATCTAGATGGAGTGTCAGAGGCTTGATTAGTGGCACTGGTCATCAAATTTAGTTTTGTTACAGCTCCGTCACACTTTTTAGACCAAGAAAATTTTACCAAATCAAAATAAAGGTCTCTTTCATTCCCAAACTTTTTGCATAAGTCTATCCCATTCTTTTGCACTCTTCTTCTTCTTTTAAGCATCACACCAAATTCAATTTAGTTCAGTCTAATTTTGAGAGATAAAGGGTTCAACAAAGATATGCAAAACGTTTGAGAATGAAAAGGGTAGAGAAATTTGATTTCATGAAATTGTTTTGGTCTAATCTAAAAGATGTGCCGGAGCAGGGCAGAGCATTCTCATACATTTTCCGTACAAAATTGTATAAATAAAAATTGTATAACACCAAATGCAATCATTTTAAAACTTTTACCAAAAGAAAGAGTATCTAATGTTATGTTATTAGCACAAAATTTATAATGATTGCATGAAGATAACACTTCCTAAAACCTATATGAAAAAGATGTAAAATTCGCAATTTTTTGAATTTTTCTGACAAATTTTCTATTTGTAACACCAAGAACATTTTAAATTCAATAAAAATATATTCTCTGTATATGTGGCTACCATTTCGTGTTTTATTTATTTTTGTGGGATCTAAAGCTTGAAAATTATAAAGAATTTAAGAAAAATATACCATTTCTGAATTAAAATGCCCCATCCGTTAGTTAATCATCCTAAGTGCGGGAGTCATTATATATGTTTTCAGCTGATTTGAAAAAGCTTAGCATTTGGTGCTCGCTGGGTACTGATAAAATTTAATTTCTTGCTGACTAAATAGGCACAGCTTAGTTTGTATTTAAATAAAGTCATAGTTCCAGAAGACATTTTTTTAATTCCTTATTGTTACATAGTCAATAAATTTGTAAATTGACTCTAAATTGCAATTCTAAAAATATTGTCAATTGCTTTTTTGGATATCAAAATTGAGAAGAGTGGAATGTTGCAATGCAAATAATTAGAAATATTGCAGAAGTAGATTTGGGTATTCTGATTACAATTAGCTCGATGTCTTATCAAAGTGAAAATTTAAGAAAAAAACCATTATTCTTTATTCGAAAAATAAAGTCGGAAAAATTAAGATTCTGAATTTTCATTTGAGAGAATTTGCTAGTATTTTCAGAATTACTTTTCTGAATTTTTTTTTCTTTTTGATTTCAAGGATTTAGAACCAATCTGTGTGTGTATCTTTTTTAGCCACCTTTCCAAAGGAGCCTGTAGATTTCCACGATAAATACGAAACTCACTAAGTGAACTATCCTAAACTTATCACTTATAGTCCTTATAGTATTTAAACTTTTTTCTAAAACTCTGTTATATTATACTTTCCTATCTTTTTCTCTTCAAAAGAAATTATAAAAGATTTAAGCGGTTATGCGGATCACGAAACAAAATATTTTCTTTAAATATTTTTTCGAACATATTAAAAAATGTACTAAGTTAAAGCTCTTAAGTAAATTAAAGTACAAAATTCACACTTTCCTCAAATTATTATTCAAAAATTTTAAAAATTCAGCTCTTTGGGTCTGATTTTCGGAGAATTTTTTTTAAGAAAAAATTACTTTTCAGTACTCATGATTGCTCAGAGTATTTTCATCTAAAGTTAGAAAAAAACATTACCATTTAGGAAATAAGTTAAACTCGTATACTTGGACGAAGATTTGTTATTTCCCTGATCAGTACTTATTTTAGAACACAAAATGTAGTATAATTATTTGTTTGTAAAAAAAAATTCTCAAAAACACATCAAAATTTCAAGAATTTGCATCCAATTTCTATATAACTAAATGCAAAAATGTTTAAAAAGTTTATTTCTAGTTTACTCAAGAGGGAAATCTGAATTGCAAGATCAAAAATACAAATTTTATTTTAAGATATATTTTTTTTTAAACCGTTAAAAAAGTTCCGATTTGACTACTTTCTCTATTTTTTCTTAGTTTAACTATGACACTTATGAAAATTGTTTTTGTTTTTAGGAGATATACGAGTTGCACCTTTCCCGCCAATAAGGGTCCTTAGCGACGAAGCTATTCGATGTTAGCTACTCCTTAAGCACTTAGGCTCATCGTATTCTTCTCTTCCAAAATAAAATCGCGGAAATCATTTAATTTTTAGATTTCTTTTCAGGCCCCGTCCCCCTTAATACAAATTATAAGTTTTCGTATTTTATGAAAACTTCAGTAATTCAATATCAATTTTAAGGTATTACTGGCATAAGTTTTTTTTTAAATTCGAAGATTATAAATAATAAAAGATTTTTTATTTCAAAGTTGAGTTCAAAGACCCTTTAACCCTTTAACGACGAGACAGTTTTCGCTGACCGAAAATCACCAATAAAAATGAAACCGATAAACAAAACTTGGTTAACGTCTTACATCTAACCTTCGAAAAGCCAACAGAGTCCAATTTGGTGTATTTTTTGATTCTATGAACGATAGAGACAAAAATAGCTAAAAATTTTAAGTAATTTTTCTGACGATACCAATAACTGATAATTTTCATTCCAATGAAAAATTTTATGTTAGAGTATTGTAGGTTCTTTTTCCAAAGCGGTTTTGCTTTAAAAAAACTGGAAGTATAAAAAATAATTAAAATCAATTTTCAATATGAGAATTTAAAAATTCGTCATTTTTTAGCTTAAAAATTTACTATACATCAAGTAGCTGGAGACTTACAAAAAATATCCTAGATTCCTTCAACCTTCTACTTTACAATTATGTGCAAATATAAGAAAAATAAGTTTAGGTGGTCATGAAAAATTATTTTCTTTATGGGACACCGGTGTTCCAATCGTCCTTAAAGGGTTAAACTTTTAACCGTTTATTACTGAAAGTATTAGGGTGAGCTTGATGTATTTAGTTCATCTTTAACTTCCTAACTAGACCTAATCCTAAGCAAATTTTTGATAATAAATATCGAAGAACAGAAATTGATATGGTCGAGAGTGGTTTACAGATTTTTAGGATTATTCGCATAAATTGTAAAATTGACCAAGAAGTATCGTATTTGCAAGGTGTCGGGATCGCACTTTAATGAAACAACTTTATCCATTGACGGTCGGTGCAATACTCGTTTATTAATTGATTGAGTGCAAGGTACATCGATCATACACACACACATATATCCATATGCAACACCTCCCCCCAAAAAGGGAAAAAAAAAGATTATTTATAATTTTTTTTTGATATTTTTTTTTTATAACATTTTGTTTTTTTTTTTTTTTTATTACCCATATAATTTTAATAGACTCAAATCTTCATTTTTTTATATAATATTTCATATATATAATAATATTAGAGGTGAATAAGAGTAAAAATTTGATTTAATGAATATAGATTTGTCATAACTATTATTTTATATTATACTATTATATTATTATTTTTTTTTCAAAAAAATTTTTTTTTTAAGTTTATGTTTTTTTCTTTTATTGATTAGAATAATATAATTTTAGTAAGTTATTATGTACCATTTTTATTTTACCATTTTTTAAATTCATAATCTTTGAATTGACTCCCATTCTGTCTATTATCCTGAATGGTCCTTGGTATAGAGATTCCAATTTCTTATTATTAAAGTTTTTTAGTAAGACAAGATCATTAACTGAGAAATTAATAGGATTCTTATTTCTATCATAGTATTTTTTAGATACAATCTTGTCTTTATCTAAAGTTTTTCTGACAAAATTCCACGAATTTTGTAATTTATGCTGTAATTCAGCGGAATATAAGTCAAAATTGTAAATTGGTTGTACATTATCATTCGTTATATTTTGTGGTAGTCGAGCTTTCTTTCCGTATATCAGCTGAAATGGTGAATAATTATGAACAGTAGGCGTAGTATTATAACAAAACTCAAAATATGAGAGCCAACTGTCCCAATCATCTCCATGTTCATTGATATAGGATCTTAGATATTCATTCAATGTTTTATGATTTCGTTCGATACCTCCTAGAGTTTGATGGTGATACGGGGTGGAATTTACTTGATTTATTTGAAGCATTTCACAAACTCTATGGAATACTTCATTTAAAAATTCTGTTCCCATGTCACTTTTGATGCATTTCATAATTCCATATTTTAGTATGAAATTTTCCGTTAATGCTCTAGCGAGAGTATTGGCCTCTTTATCAGGTATTGCTACAATGCAAATAAATTTCGTCAAATCGCATTGCATTGTTAACGCGTACCTATTTCCTCGATTTGATCGAATGAATGGCCCTATAGTATCTATTGATACTATATCGAAACTACTTTGAGGAGTACTAGTTAGTACCATCGGTTCCTTAGTCAACACGCTACTTTTATTACGCTGACACGATTCACAAGATTTGATATACTCAGCGATGTCCTTTCCCATTCCTCTCCATCTATACAGCTCCTTTAATTTTTTAAGAAGTCTGTTTTGACCCACATGTCCTCCAAGAGGGCTAATATGGTTATGATTCAAAATATCTTTAATAACACTTTTATCAGTTATAAGAATAGGTGGAGTATACAGAAGAATTGATAAATGCTGCAGCTTTTTATTTGCAATTGTCTTGAAAGTTTCAACAGTGAAATGCTGAAAAATTAAGCTATTCAAAGACAACGAGAGCTCTCTGATTTTTAAATCTTTACAAGATTGATCAGCAATAAGAAGATCTTGCTCTAGTGCAAGCTCTGTGTAATTGGCTGATATTTTTACTGTATACTTAGATGTGTTATATTTCTTTAGCGCGCTTTTACCACCGTTTGTGCTTTGAGATGGATCGGAGGGTGAATTATAAAAAATTAATTCAGGACAATTCAAAATTTCAGAAAGTTTAGAAACTTCATGCACTTTGAGTTGATCAGGCTCAAGTTGATCTGAAAAATCTATACTTTCAAGAAGATTTTGAATATTTTGCTCTTTTTCTTTACGTGCCATACCACGTGTCTGTACAGGCAGAATTGTGAGAGATTTTAGTGTATCCGAATCAATTTCAATGCGACTTAACGCATCTGCATTTCCATTATCTTTTCCCGGCCTATGCATAATCGTAAAATCATATTCCTCTAAATCGAGACGCATCCTCATAAGTTTCGATGAAGGGTTTTTCATATTGAAAAGGTAAACAAGGGGCTTATGATCAGTTATAATTTTGAAACTTCTTCCAAATAAATAGGGACGAAAGTGCTTGACACCCCAGTGTATCGCAGTCAATTCTTTTTCTATTGTTGACTTATTTTTCTCTCCCTTGGTGAAAGCTTTGCTTGCATATGCAATAGGTAAATCTTCACCTATTTCACCTTGCGAGAGAATTGCTGAAGCTGCAATATCTGAAGCGTCGGTCGTGAGAAGAAAAGGCTTTGTGAAATCTGGGTATTTTAATACCCTAGGACTAGTAAGGTCTGCTTTTAAACTATCAAAAGCACTTTGACAGGTACTATCCCACAAAAATTTTGTTTTCTTTCGTAGTAAATTATTTAAAGGAGTAGCCTTTTCAGCAAAATTTTTGATAAATTTGCGATAGTAATTCGCGAAAGCTACGAATCGTCGGACATCATCGGGATTCTTTGGGACTGGGTAGTTGTGAACTACGTTAAATTTGGAAGAGTCAGGTAAAACTCCATTAGGAGTCAAACGATGTCCTAGATATACGACTTCATTTTGTAGAAATTTACATTTGTTGGGATTTAATTTTAAATTGAATTGTCGTAATCTATTGAATACCTTTATTAAATTGGAATTATGGTGGGCCAAACTGGCACCAAAAACAACAAGGTCATCAATGTAGAGAAAAGTGGACTCAGGAGATAATCCAGACATTGCTAATGACATCATTCTTTGAAAACTGTTAGGACTAATTTTTAGTCCAAAGGGAAGCCTAGTGAACTGAAAATGCCCTTGGCATGCTGAGAAGGCTGTGATTTCCCTTGAATGATCATCTGGATTTATTAATATTTGGTGGAAGCCTGCTTGGAGATCCAATATTGTAAAAAATTTGGCTCTACCAAGCTGGTCCAAAATCTCATCAATCCTGGGTAGTGGAAATTTATCAGCAATAATGCTATTGTTTACTTTTCGGTAATCCACTACTAATCTCCACTTTTTCTCATCATTTTCGGATTTCTTTGGTACGAGAAGAATTGGTGAATTGTAGGGAGATGTGGACGGTTCGATTATACCATCATGTAACATTTTTGTGACCTGTTTCTGAATTTCATCGGATTGCGCGTGAGGAATACGATAGTTTTTTACATAGACTGGTTCCGTTTGCGAACATTTTATTGATTGCTTGTAAAAATTGTTGAATGTTACTTTATCTCCTGGCAAACAGAAAATATCATTGAAATGTACACAAATCTCTTGAATTGATTCAAGGGCATATGAAGGTACATTATCAAAATTTAATTCGTTAAACAAATTAGTAATTCTTTGTTCATCTAAATTTTCAGTGCCTGATTTTGAACAAGCTACGTGGTATAATTGCAATGGTACTACCTTTGGCGAATAGTTTCGTAAAATCACATCTTTTTCGGTAGTATTTAGAAATGATACGACTGGAATGTTGTTGACAATGGAACTCGACGAGAACACTCCTGGTGCAAGTTCTTCCCCTATTATGACAGAATCTTCTGTTATAACAGCATCTACCCTTCTAACTACTTCACTTCTTGAGGGTAAAATGATTGTTCCTTCATCCACTCTGTCATAAAGTGGTATAGATAAAGTTTCTTCCTGTAAATTTAAATGCAATAAGTAACTATAGTAATCAATACTGCATTGGAAAAATTTGAGAAAATCCCTACCGAGAATTCCATCGAAAGGAATTGAAAAATTATTACTGATGAGATGAAATTTATGATGCACGTGGTAATTATTTGTTAGGTTTAGAGTTATTTCACAGGTTCCCAAAGAACTAAAATTTTCCTGACCAACTCCTGTGAAATTTATTGAATCATTTTTAATTTCTCTACGTAAATTTTGTAACTTATCGATTTTGAAAAGAGAAATATCTGCTCCGGAATCGACTAATAGCGTGCATATTGACCCAATTTGTGGAATAAAAATTTTGATAAAATTGCTTGATGCAACATTTACTGCCAAAACTGATGAGTATTTTGACGCATTGCCCCCGGCTGCTGCTGAACTGGGCCAGGGGCTACCACGTTTCCCCCTTGAGACCCATGATTGCATCCGTGTGGGCAAGACATCGCAACTCCTTGCGTTGATGCTTCTTGTGCTACGTACACACGATTTTGACCACGAAAATATCTATTTCCTCGTCCATTACGATAGTTTCTTCGATTACTATGGCTTCCTCTACTCTGATAATTATTATCTCTCTGCTGAGAATTTGTATTTCCTCGCATATTTCCACGGGAGTTTCCTCTTCCGCGATTTCCTCGACCAGATTGTCCACGTGACCCACGAGAATTTTGCTTGTGCGATCCATTAGAATTTACAAAATTTACCTGGTTTGTATTTTTGGGCAAAGATGATTCGGCTTCATGAGCAATTGAAACATTTTCTGCAAATGTTTCAGCGCGTGCCGCTAAAACAACCGTTTTTAGATCAGTTCTTAAACCATTCTTGAATGAGCTAGCAGCTACAGTATCATTAATTGCTCGAATAATACTAGAATTTTCACCGTTCTGGGCCAGAATTTGAATTTTAGATAGTTCAAATGAAAGTTTTTCAATTTTTTCCGCATATTCAGTCACTGAACTATTTCCTTGTTTTGATTGAGAGAGTTCTTGAGTGAGAGTCGCAACGGTTTTACGGCACTCAAACCGATCTGACATTGCTTTGTGTAATTCAGCATATGTCCTGATATTTTGACCAGAAATAGAATTTTTAGCCTTTCCTTTTACTTTGATATTTATGACGAAATTCATCAAAAGGACTTTACTTGCTTCAGCAAGAGTATCATTGTAATACTTAACGGCTGACAAGAAATCAAGGATTTTATCAGATTCGCCGTCAAAATCCGGAATGATATGAGAGGCTGTCTTAATATCAAATGTCGCCATCTCTGTAGTTTGTTCTTGTATTGCTTCGACTTGAATTTCTAAATTTTCTTCAATTGTATCTTGTGTTTTCTTTTGAATTTCATTAAGTATATCGAATATTTCCTTTGCAATTTTTTCTTCTTTAAATCCTTTTTCAGCAAATATTTCTAATTGATCTGGTTTTAAAAGTTTTAATAATTTATTATATGATTTTTTGAAATTTTCATGTAAATTTTCTACATATGTTCTTTTACTTGAAGCATATTCAGAAGAATATTTACGATTTGGACCATTTTTCTTTAAATTTGTTAAAAGTTTTTCTAATTCAGTAAAAATGTCCTCTAATCTTGATAATTCATCCAT
Source organism: Phlebotomus papatasi (assembly GCF_024763615.1). Classification (NCBI taxonomy): domain Eukaryota; kingdom Metazoa; phylum Arthropoda; class Insecta; order Diptera; family Psychodidae; genus Phlebotomus; species Phlebotomus papatasi. The sequence continues at coordinate 94,378,088 of NC_077223.1, forward strand.
TAAAATTGCATATAATTGTTTTTTTTTTTAATTCCTGACCTAACCCATTCACTGTTATTGTTTATGACCTTACTCAACAATGCGTTCCTGCCTGGGTCGCTCTGCCTCGTGTACTCAGCAAATTCAGCATTACGTCTCTGGTTGCGGTTGCTGGCAGCAAACTCGATGGTGGTGTAAATTCAGCAACTTCTGCTTGGTGCATTCCTCTTTATGGACTCTGTACTTGATGTTTCAACTTGATGACTCTGCTTGGTTCTGCGAAGCGATGTACTCTGCACACTTTCTGGGTGTCGGATTAAAGTCCACTGCTAGGACGTTGCTCTGTTGTTTTTCCAATATTTCTCCGTTGTGCAGAATTGTACTTTTTCGCTCGGTCGTCAACCTATGCTGCAGTCTCTGCTAGTGACTCCCTGGATTTGTTGCCAAGAGTCCTCAGCATCACTTGTCTAGTAGCTCTTTTATGGATGTTTGCTCTCCATTTCCTGAAGAGATGATACATCACCCCAATAATTAGGATAACCAGTACCACTGTTATGATGATCTCCAGATATTCCAGATTAACGAAGTCTTTGATCTTGGAAAGATCACATTGCTCCAGTGGATTCTTTACAGAAACTTGAACATCATCGTCGTTGATCTGTACACGGCGTCTGTGGTATCTACCGGTGCACATTTTGTAAAATTTTTACACTTTTTCACATCACAGTCACGATCGCCATGTCGGGATCGCACTTTAATGAAACAACTTTATCCATTGACGGTCGGTGCAATACTCGTTTATTAATTGATTGAGTGCAAGGTACATCGATCATACACACACACATATATCCATATGCAACAAAGGTAGTGCTGTTAACAATATTTCTACAATAAATATCTCGTAACTAAATATTTAAACGTTCATTTTTTGCAAAATTTAAAAGTCTCTGAACAAACTAGCATAAAACTTGCGAAGTTTAAGAAAAAAATGTGAAAGCTTTTCCATCTCCCATCAGTAAGTTCGAATGGTTCACATAGTCTAATAATAAATTATAAAAGCTTGAGATTAACAGAATTACACTACATAGCTAAGCCTTTTAAAATAGGTTATTTCTCCTATTTCTAAATAAAATTGAGCCTTATCGTGATATAATTTAGCTGCACAAACAGATTGAGAAGCTAGATTACATTATGATATGGCTCATTTCCACTAAGCATAGGATAAAAATCCTAATTTCAAAAGTGCCACACTTCTCCCTAATACTAATAAATTATTGCTAATTCTGATTCGATAGTTCTGAAAGTAAATTCTTAAAAACCTTTCGCAAAATAATGTGCTGCAATTCAATTCAATGTCAAGAGTTTAATGATTTCAATCTTTTCAATAAAGGTAATCGTGAGAAATTGTAGGTGGACTTTGATGATTTCTATACTAATAATAAATGATTTTTTTTTTCAATTTCTATTTCAATAAAGAAAATCCACAGTAGTTCTCTGTGTTTGTGCGATAACAATACATTCATTAGAACGTAATAAATAGCAGAGTATGCAATTTAACTTTGTATTTTTCAAATTTTTCCATAGACTATCTCGTATTCTTATCATATCAAAAGCTATCTCACAAGAATGCATGAAAATTTTCAATTGCATAATTGCATTATAATTCTTTGAAATTTATTCATAAATAGTTTAAAACCAATTTAATTAAAAACTTATAAAACTAAATTGAATTTCTCGTTTTAGATTTACTGTATGCCAGTCCATGAATTTTTCAGAGATTATCAAAGGAAAATCACAAGCTATTAAGACTTGTGGAAAGGGGAAACATTGTTTTTGAGAGCAATTCAATTTCAGTTATTCCTCATGTGCTTCAAAGTTTATCTTTTTGCACATGGTCTGCCGTTCGAAAGACCTAAAAAAAACCGCGAGTTCATTGATCATTTCCTGCAAAAAGAGCACTTGAAAGAGATTAAACTTTCAAGTTATTCAATTACTGGTTAGGTGTGTACAAGAGTAGAGAAATATAACAATCATCATTTATAAAAAGAGAATAAGTGAAATATTAAATTTCACGTCAATATTATTAGAGAAATAAATCATATTAAAAAGTTACGCACTGTCTAATAGCAATAATAATTTCTTTTTATGCCAATCTACACTTTCAGTGTGATTCAACTGGTTATTATGATTTTGCATTTGTTTCACTTTATGCAAATTCATATAAATTGATACAACGGATTATGATAATTCCAATCAAAATAAAAAAGTCTAAATTGAAAATGGTATGTGTGTTTTTCGTTCTACTGAAAAAAAATCAAAGAAAACATTTCGTGTTACTCGCTATTGGATGTATTTTTAGCGAAAACTAAAACGAAAATAATATATACAAAAAAAAACTCTTTGGAGGTATAAACAATTCTCAGTGAATTGTTGTAAATAGCAGAAATGCAAATTAAAATATTTCACCTTTTTTACAGCTCTTGTAACTCTCTTTTATTTAGTACAAGTTAACTAAATATATACAATTGACAGGAGATAAAAAAACTGTCTGAAGTGCTCTCAATATTGGAATATTTTTCTGTTTGGCCTCTCAATACAAGGTATTTAAACTAGCGACATACTAATGTTTTGATTTTCACTTAATGGACTCTACATAGAGAAATTTATGTCCATATTGAAGGATTCTCTTCTTCTGGAATCAAAAGGCTCAATTTTTTGCAGAGCTTTCGACACTCAATACGGGTCTTCTTCAGTGACTTACACTGTGAAGATGCAGAGAAGACCCATACTGGAGGTCAAAAGCTCTGGATAAAATTAAGACTTTTTTTGATTCCAGAAAAAAAAACAATCCTGCAACGAAAACTGGAAGAACTGAAGATTATAATGCTTGGCGCATTCCATACCAAATGGATTTGTGAGAGTTTCTTATCACTTGAAAGTCATTGAACATTCAAAATCCATCTTTGTGTACAATCTACATAAAGCGTAAATCAGTATTATTTTGGATGAAGCTTATTTGGATCCTGTTTAAAATCCCAAAGGCCAAAATCCAAAATTATTAAAAGTGGTAAAGCCGTTATAGCTACACTCACGATTGCATCCAATCTTGTTGGAGGTAAAGGAAAATTTTCTGTATTTTGAAAAATTATTCCACACATTATCCTCCATTTCAGGATTTTGGCTTTTCGAGATTTTGGCTTTTCGCGATTTAGTTTCTCCGGGATTTAGGTTTTGTTTTTTGGAATCTTGGTCCATTTGGGATTTCGTCTATTCGGGAATTCGATCCATTCGGGATTTTGTCTTTTCGAGACTTTCGATTTTCGGGATTTAGTCTCTTCTGGATTTTGACTTTACGGGATTTAGGTTTTTTTTTGGAATTCTGGTCTATTTGTGATTTTGACTATTCGGGAATTCGATCCATTCGGGATTTTGGCTCTTCGAGATTTTGGCTCTTCGGGATTTAGTCTCTTCGGGATTTTGACTTTCCGGGATTTAGGTTTTTTTTGGAATTTTGGTCCATTTGGGATTTTGACTATTTAGGAATTTTATCCATTGGGGATTTTGGCTTTTCGAGATTTTAGCTTTTCGGGATTTTGGCTTTTCGGGATTTAGTCTCTTCGGGATCTAGGTTTTGTTTTTTGGAATTTTGGTCCATTTGGGATTTCGTCTATTCGGGAATTCGATTCATTCGGGATTTTGTCTTTTCCGATTATGGCTTTTCGGGATTTAGTCTCTTCGGGATTTTGACTTTCCGCGATTTATGTTTTTTTTTTTTTGGAATTCTGGTCTATTTGTGATTTTGATTATTCGGAAATTCGATCCATTCGGGATTTTGGCTTTTTGAGATTTTGGATTTTCGAGATTTATTCTCTTCGGGATTTTGTTTATTCAGAATTTTCGCTTTTAGGGATTTAGATTTTTTGTGATTTTGGCCCATTTGGAAATTTGACTCTGAAATTCGGCTCATTCGAAATTTTGGCTTTTCGAGATTTTGTGTCTTCGGTATTTTGAATTTTCGGGATTTTGGTTGGTATCAGCTTATTTGTTATAGAAAAGTCTTCCTTCCAGTAAAATAAGTGATTTAAAACGGTTTGTATTTCTGTAAAAATGGTCAATAAAAAACTCATTTTATAAGTAAAGATATGGGTTAGATTCGGTCTGTAAAAAACTATTAGATCAATGATAAACGATTTTGATCCACAAAATATCTTGTTCTATTATTAAAAAGATATACAGGATAAAATCAGTTTTTATTGGCCAAAATTTAATATTTTATTGATATACATTTATATTTTAACTCTTTGTGGACGAGAGAAAAAAGCTAGAGAGTCAAAAATTCGGGTACCGAAAAAATCATTTTTTGTTACATTTTAGGGCATACAAAACTTAAAATTAACGTAGGAAAAGTTGTGTTTTTGGTCACCCTGGAGACTCAATCATCTTTAAAGAGTTAATAATGCAAAAACCATATTTTACTGATCAAACCAAATCAAATCAAATCAAGACCAAGGTAATTTTTACTGACCAAACTCAAGAATACAAGGCGTCTTTTATGTACCGAACTAAACTCGTAATTTTTTTTTTACCAAAATCGATTGCTTATTGCTCGAGCTCAAAGAAAATATAATGTACTGACAAACATTGATTTGATTTACGTATTGGTCCCAGTGAATTTCTGAAACCGCTCAATTTGAAATAAAAATTGACCACCCAGCGAGCACAATTAGTTGAACAAGGTAGCGTTTTCAGATATTTTTGCAGAGTCGATCAGCAAAAATATGCTGACCGGTCAGCAGCTCTTGAACAAAAAGTGCTAACTAAATATATGGAAATGGTATTGGCTCGCGAGTTTCGTTTAAAGATTATCAAAATTCAGCTGAAAATACTATGTTTTCATCTGAATTGAAATCGATTAGCATTTAAAATACTGTACATTTTACCATGATCTCATAGAATCTCTAAAATCAAATGTCGTAATTTAGTTTATTTATATTCTTAATGATAGTTAGAAATCAAAACAATGGAGTATATTGTTCAAACACCTTGCATATGCTGAATATTTAACTATCAAAATATGCTACATTTTCACTTCTACTGTGATTTTTTGTATGCTCATCGTCTCTGTTGTTATTTTTTTCGGGTAGGTGGAATGCATATGAGAATGTTTGGGAAGATAACAAATAAAAAAAGGCAAAGGGAATATAAAAAGACGATAAGGAATTGTAAATGCATTGCTGTTTTTCGTTTGCTTCAAGAATTATTACCTCAGCCAGAAGAGTCACCCACACTACTCTATGAATTTGACTAAATAAGAAAATGAACAACAAAAAAAGATATTGAGTAATTTGAATGTCATGAATTTGCATAAAAAGAGATTTGAATTAATATTTCACCTCCTTCTATTTGGCATTGTAATATAGAGAAGGAATGCAAGTGTGACAAAAATATCAGTTTCCAACTCACCTTCTTCATCGCCCAATTTGAAGACGAGCTCTTTGGCTCTATTGGGTATGTTTAGGTCTTCCAGCATCACGGATTTTATATGTTGTGCCCAAACACGCTTCTGTTCGCGATTCTTTGCCGTCAGTTTGATCTGATGGCGAGGATCATTTACTGGGATCACATTGAAACTTGTCGGTTCACCGGGTAAATGTTCCACAAGCATTATATCTTGTCGCTGATTTTTTTTTGTCGTAGAAAGCAAGAAAATTATATTTTTGTTATTTCACACAACAATTCACCTGAGGTAAATCTTTAAATCTCACCTTTATGTACATTTTAAACTGCAGTCGATTGTCCTCCTTTGGCTTCGTGATGATTAACATTGTCTCAAAGAGTAATACTGCACGTAGTTTGCTATTTTCCATTAGCATCCCTTCCTGGCGAAGTTCACCGAGAACTGTGAGCTCTAGGTCAAAGATATTACTCTTCAGTAACTATTTCATTATCTCTGCCTATTTCAAAGTCAATCAATTATACCTGGTCCTAACCACCCATCCAGAATTCCCGATAATTCCTTCACACGACTTTGTTGCTCCAGATTCTTCTTGACTTGATCAATATTCCTCGCCACTTCACGCATCAATTCATGTGCTTGTGCTACCTCAGCTACATCACAATGTTTCCGCAGGTTCTAAAAATAATCCACACCCAGAAGGAAACAACATTTATTACCTTACTAATCTCTGTCTTTCACTTAATCCCCATTCCACAAAATCCTCTGTCTCTCTCTCATTCCTCCCCCTTTTGTCCCATATGAAGCACTTTGGATTTTCTTGAAATCCTATAAAATATCCATTTTAGTGCGTTTTCACTCTAATTTTTCACCTAATCTGCCCACACTGCATCATTTAAAAGTTAGCTCTTAAAAGTTTGTAAAAGATGAACGGAGGAAATGGTTTTGGCAATACAACTCAGATTATCTTCAATATTCTAATGAAAATTTACACCACAAAATAATTATCACAATTTATTTTCCAAATTAGCACCATACATTGTCAATTATAGAGAACAAAAACATAAATTAACAATTTACCATGGAAATCTCTTACACAGTATTCAAGGAAAAGATCTTATCTAACGATAAAGACATTTTCCGCGAAATCCAGGCTGTAATCAAAATACCCCAAATCTTTCAAAATTTCCAACAATTTTTAATCGCTTGTAGACTAAATTATGAATCATTTTTGACTATTTTTAGATCAAAAATAGAAGATCAAAAGCATAACATTGAACGCAAATTCATTGCCTAGGATTTAAATTGCAACGTTGAAAGATTTTATTGACTCATCATCAGGTTCTTGGAAGAAGCAAAAAACGATCAAAACTATTAGTTAAACGCTTGAAACTTTCCCATATTGTATTAAAATTTTCAATTTATTGGCAGATATTCAAGTCATTCATTATCCACAATGAACGTGTTAGAAACATAAGCTACAAGAAAGTTCATTTTACGTACATACTCCGTATATCCCATTCTGAAATAACTTATTCTGCAAAAGTTTTTTTTTAATCAATAAATAAATAGGAAGTTTAAAGTTTACAATTACAATAGTTAATTATGGAGGAAGAAAAAAGAATATGTTAAATCTTTTAAATAATATCGACTCATGGGGGCGGGGGTCACCAAAGACCGAAAGTCGATATCTCGCACTGTTTGACCTCTAGCCCGTTAACAGACGAAACTTTGATTAAAATCGAAAACTGATGGTATTATTGAAAAAGTTATCCCAAAAATTTTACTTAATTTATCTGAAAGGTCGTATTCAAATTAATTATTGGAATGAAAATTTTTAAATTTTCAAAACATATTATTTTAAAAACAAAATTGTAGGCTAGGTACACAAAGTTGAAGGGACGGTTTTTGACGAGACCTTCAGTTTGATAATATCTTTCGAGCACACAGTAACACGGACAATACAGTTTTTCGAAGTACCTTCATTTTGATCCACATGATTCCCGATTTAATAGAATTGACTAGGATTTTTTTAAACACTCTTAGTGAAGAAAAGAAGATAAATTTTTCATGTTTGTTCATCGCGTACTTTTTTTTACAATTGTGTACAAATAAAAATGAAATCTAACTAAATATTAAAGAAAAAACAAATAATAAGAAAAACTATGTTGATCCTTAAATATTTTGTCTCAATGATAAAATGATGCAATTGATTTTAAAGGGATATCTCTGGTCATTGCCAGTGAAAAGGTAGTCACCCTAAGGGCAGAATCACATTGACAGTAAAATGTTCACCGTATTTCGTTAATTTACGTATTTTCATTGCAATTCTTACGCAGATTCTCGATTACCGTATTACATTACCTTATACTTGGTGACACTAGGTGAAAATAATATAAGAAAATCGAAGAAATAAAACAGAAATACGATAAACGGTGAGCAAAAAAAAACTGTAAGAGAAATTAATCGTGTAATTTTTCTTTGCTCACCGTTTATCTCATTTTCGTTTTATTTCTTCAATTTTCTTATATTATTTTCACCTAGTGCCACCGAGTATGAGGTAAGGTAATACGTTAATCGAGAATTTACGTAAGAATTGTAATCAAAATGCGTAAATTAACGAAATACGGTGAGACTACGGCGAGCATATTATTGTCAATGTGATTCTGCCCTAAGATGAAAACATTTTTTGGTTTTGCCCAGAGCTTTCGATACTAATGGGGATCTTCTTCAGTGGTCAACTAAATTGTGTATCCAGAGTCTTTCTTAGGGATCATGAAGTTTATGGGGTTCTGGGTTATCACTGGCAGGATGTCAGTGTGAGGCAGTTTTTCCTTTTTGGAAAGTTTTTCTCGCTAATTTTGAACTTTTATGAAAAATTTATATTTTTTGTGGCAATTTTCTTTTTGGTCTCGCTCCTTGTCTCTAACTGAAATCTGGTTTTGTCTTTTTCCTTATTTCAAATTTTTCCAAAAAGAGAAAGATTCTGAAGACACAATTTAGTTGACGACTGAAGAAGATCCCGATCAGGTTTGAAAGCTCTGGGCAGAACCAAAAAAATGTTTTATCTTATGCAGGCTTCAGACCTGAGACTTAGCCATATGGCTCAAGTGCTCTAATTGTTCAACGATCAAAGTTTTTGGAAAAATTTAACTTAGCAATAGAATTGCTATAGCAATAGTAAAGCAATAAAATTGGTCACTATTTAAGATTTTGAGACCGTCGGGAACTGGGCTAATCGTCTAGTCTGAAGACCGCTTTAAGGTGATTACCTCATCTTTGGCAATCGGTTTTCATCAGTAATGAACCGGTTAAGTATTTTTGAATATTTTTTTTTTTGAATTTCTTTTTTACTTTATCTTAAGTTTGTTTCCGAGCTAGAGGTCAACGAAGACTCCCGGTCTTCGATGACCTCCCCCCCCATAAGTGGACATTATTTAGAACGGTTTTTTTTGTATTTCCCCATATCCCCCCTTCTCCCCTCTAAAACCATGTTATTTCGTTTTTTTCTCAAAATTGGCCCATACTTTTTCAATGACTTTAGGATATTTTTTAGAGGCGAACATCTCATTCAAACATACCTATGACCGGAAAATTCGCCATTTTGAATTATTGAAGGTAAAAATGAATCACTCTGGAGGGCTCATTTTTTTTAACCAATTTGGTTAAATTTAGATTTTTTGGAAAGGCGTTGAAATTTCAAACTCGGCTGCATCGATCTTCATCGGTAATGAATCGATTAAGTATCAATTTTTTTTTTATTTTCAAATTGAGTCATAAATATTTATGAATCAATTTGGTCTCTAGTAGACGAGTAATCAGCAAAAGATCATGCGAAAAATTAATTCACGTAGAGCTCTATCTCGTGAGTTCAAGCATTCAGCAAAGCTGGGACGTTCTGCATCTCTTTTTTACAAACTTTTTAAGTGGATTATACGCTTTATGAGCATTTCATAAGTTCCCAGTAGGAATTCATAAACATTTACGAACAATTATGCTATTTTTTCTTTGTAAATATAAAAAAAAATCAGCCTTGAGCCTTATCACAATGCAATTTTGTTTCACAATTTCTCTGTGGAGTTAAATTAATCATCGTGGTAAGGTCCAGTCCTGTTCTATTTAAAAATAGGAGAAAAAATTATAATTTGAATATTGCCCTAATTCAAAGGTACGCAATATACCCAAATTTCCCTTGTGTCCCATTTACAGAAAATTACTGCTAATGAAAAGTTCTGTAGGGGGAGGCGAGATACTTTGAGCTGTGGGGCTACATTGATATACGATCAGTGGCTTTTTATGTACGTTCCTTAACTCTTTAACGACGAGACACTTTTTACGGACTGAAAATCAACAATAAAAATTAAACTGGGAAACATAATCAATGATAAGTCTTATATCTAACCTTGGAAAGTCCAACAGAGTCTGATTTGGTGTATTTTGTGCTTCTATGAACGATAGGGACAAAGATAGCCCAAAAATTTAAGTAATTTTTCTGACAATACCAATGAATAAATGTTTTTCGTTTATATGAAAAATATTACGTATGAGTATTCTAGTTTTTATTGCCAAAAGGGTTTTGCTAAAAAAAATTGGAAGTATAAAAAATAAATAAAATCAATTATGAATTTGAGAATTTAAAAATTCGCCATTTTTGAGCTTAAATATTTACTATATAGCAAATAGCTAGAGACTTGCAAAAATATTCTAGATTCCTTCAACCTTCTACTTTACAATTATGTACAGACATAAGAACAAAATAGTTTTGGATAGTCAGGAAAAATTATTTTCTTAATGGGACACCAGTGTTCCAATAGTCCTTAAAGGATTAATGAATCATGATCAAGAGAATCATGAGCCTGAGCCAAATTAATAGAAATCTGAAAAAAATGAGTTGTCCGAGGTTTGTATTGTCCAATCCGAGAGGTTCGAAGGTATCACACTGACTCTTTGTCTCAAATCTCAAATAATCCTTTTACATTCTTATAACAAACTTATTTCCGCCCTAAACTTCAACTTAAATTTTTATTTCAAGCTACTTTCCTTCTCTGAAAATCAATGCTTTTTCACTATTGACTTTGAACTCAAAAGAATTTAGTTTAATTTAGCAATTTTTTTTCATATTAAGTAATTTTATTTAAAAAGAGTCAATAATTCTTTTTCACTCGTGAAAGTTGACTAAGAGTTATCTTTAAACATAATTATAGTCATAGATTTATTTGCGTGTCATGCAATATACTTCTTGCGAGACAAATTGATCTCATTTTGTTACTTTTTCCGTCTGTTCCATCATCCGTTACTTCATTACCAGCCATAACATTAAATAGCTATGACACTGCAATATTTCCTATCAGCGACATTTAATTGGGCTAATGTTATGATAAAAAGACATGTTGGGCTTTAGAATGGGAGCAACGAGGCATGGAATTTGTATTTTAGCACCCAAGACTGACCATTAGCCTAAAAGCACTTCATATTGGGCTGCGGGGCGTTATGGGAAGGGAAAGAAGGAGAAAAATTCTAAATGAGAAATGTACTCACATCTAGCAAAAGGTGGTACTTGAGAATTCGCTGAACGGGCTTCAGCAGATACGATCCCAACGGCAAATTGTGCTGCAGCAATTTCTGTGTCGACGTAAGCAGGGCATTAGTATGACTGGCCTGGAGCAGCGTTGTCAGGAGGGAGATGGCATTTGGGTAGCTTGTGCAGTAGGTCGTGTACACTGAGAATCTGCCACTCAACTCAATAAAACACTTTGCAATGCCCACTGGATCACGTCCTGCTGATGTCAACCTCTCCAGGAGGATCCCATTGAATTCATAAATTTCCCGAATGTTGCTGAAGAGAATGGTGAGATCGTCGAGTCGGAGACAAGCTCTTTCCTTCCAATCATCCAAATATCCCCGAATCACTTGTCCTAGATCTTCCACGTAGCATCGCTCCGAATCGATGATCTCCATGGCAGCCCTTTCGCTCATTGTCAAGCCACTTCCAAATGCCAAAATACCATCAGTATCACTGTGATCTGCCAGACTTTCCACGCTGGCAAGGTAGGAAGTGGCAGCTCCCAATTTAACTGCCTGAATCTCTTCTCCGGAACTGGAGGACGTAGAGGAGAGGGAATAAGCTGATAAGGGTCTTGTGGCTGTTACTTTGTCGTCTTCCAGGCTCTTCTTCTCCGTGAGTTTTGGTGAGCCTGGAAGGGGTCGATTATTTAGGAGTTTGGTCCTTGCGTAGGTTCCTTTAGTGTCAGTTTTTGAATTTCTCGACAACGTTGATGCACGACATTTGTCGATCTCTTCCTGCACTTCAGGCGGGAGTTTCACGAAGAAATTGCACGTTTCCATTGGCGAAGACTTCATTGTCTTCTCATCACTTTCTGCTATTTCCTCCTTTACACATTCACTGGTCTCGACGGCCTCGATACTAGCCGGAGGACTCTGCTGAAGACGCTGCACGAGACTCTTGACCCTCCCTGGACTCACAATCTCAGTGCTATCTTGTTCTTTGCCATAATCAAAATGCACATCATTTGTGGGTGTCTTCAGTTCATCCTCTGACGATAGCAGACTCTTTCGGTGAAGTTCTTGCTGCTCTTCAGCTTCCTCAATGGCCTGCCTCGAGGACTCGTAGGTGTCCACGAGCTCACTGCCCGACTGAGCTGATAGCTTGCATGTATTCCTCGACAGTGGGATCTGCAGCTGATTGTGTCGTAGCACTGGCTTCTGTGGTGGAATGGGCTTCCTCAATTTCGCTGGATCCCCTCCTGATTCAGCCCCACCCTCCTGGGATGCAATCAGCCGCTGAACAGTTGGCGACAATATACGAAATTGCTTCCGCGGTGAAACTGCATTCGGAGGAAGAAGGGTCTGCGGTGGTCGTCGCGGTTGCAACGACGGTGGCTTCTTGGGCTTCTCCGGGTACTTGACCACCTGCTGCCCATCCGCAATCACCACACCACTCGATATCTCTGTCGACAGACGATCATAGTAGCCGATCACCGATGGCGCCAAATCCGTGGAACTCCCTGCATTGTAAGAGAATTAATAGAGGTGAAATCACCACGTGATTAAAACGCATCGCACATAATTCCCTCGCGCGGGATTCAATTCGCAACCAGAGAATCTCAATTGCAAATTTTCGAACAAGGAAAGTGCAATTATCATGCCTCAGCCTCTCTCTTTCTCACATATTGGCATCCCATGTTAAGACCAATTATGCTACTATTTCGCACTTGATTCACACATTTTCAGTTTCGTCTCAATTTCTCTTCTTGGCGCCAGTTTCTTGGCGGAGATGTGGGTCGGCGGCGGAAACAGTGGCGACATTCATTAAGTCATGCGCTATCAACTGATCTTATATTGGATATTAATTTGCAGCACGATGATGCATCGCATAACCGAGGTTTAACTTTACTTTGTATTGAGTTGAAATTATTGAATTTAATTAAAAATTCATAACGGATTTTCCACTGATACAAAATTCTCAAATTAAAATTTGTTTATGTTGACTTTGATATAAAAAATTAAAGCTTTAATGTAGCGCATTATAAAACTCTGAATTTTGAGTTCTGTGACAGATCATTAAAAATTTAACTTTGATAGCGGCTTTTATAAACTAATATAACTAACTTTTCCTCAATACCTACCTAAATCTTTTTAATTAAAGATTAAAGCCAAACAAATTCAACAACAATTTATTTTTACCTATTTTAACTCTTTAAGGAGGAATAGGACACCGGTATCCCAAAAATAAAAAAAAAAACGAATTTTTCGGACTATTTAGGATACCGGTATCCCACTCGCCCTTAAAAGGTCAAAGCTGTTCAAGAAGACTTTTTAGGTTTTCAATAAAACTTTGGAATTATCTTGTAAAATTGTAGGAATTTGAATTTATAAAAATATATATCCAGTTTTGAAAATCAGTTAAATAGATTTAATTGAATTGAAAAAAAAACAAAAATCAATATAAAACTTTATTAACTTTTAAGTCAGAAGAGAAACATTTTAATTGAGGGACTAATTAATTAACTAAAAACATAAAAAAAAATAATTAGCTAGAAATATAAAAAAGAAAAGTATCTGTTTATTTAAAAAACATTATTGTCGATACAAAATTGATTTTATGGTTTTTTTTTATAAATTTTGAGGATCTTTAAATGTTTATCATTTTATTATATAATTTTTTTTTGTTATTTTTTAATATCTTGCAGATACTTGAATTCTTTTGGAATCTCAAGACATAATTGACTGTATTAAACAAAAAAAAATGTTTTTCTAATTTTTAAATTATAATTCCTTCGTATTTTCACAATTCCTTTTTTAATTTCAAGAGTTATTTGCGAAGGTCATTCTATAAGTCCTTAGGTAGGTACATAGATAATGCTACTATTAAAAGATCTTGAACGATTCTACGATAATGGAGCTGGCGCGATGGATATTCTATGAGGAAGCCTCCGGTAATCAGCAGTGGAAATTTTACTTCACTTCAAGAAGAAAAACAAATTTTCTATCTTGCCCAGAGCTTTCGGTCCGGATATGGACCTTCTTCAGTGGTCGATTAGACTGTTTTTGATTTCTTGAAGTTCATTATATTTGAAAAAAGAAGGATCGTCACCAGCAGTAAATGACTTGGGAAGGTTTTAACTAAGAGATAATTAGTTATCTTGCTACTTTTCTTTTGCAATTTGATTTTGATGTGACTTGATTAAGCGCTTTTTCTGACTCTAGTCTAGTCGCCAACTGAGGAAGCTCCATATGCGGACCAAAAGCTCTGAGCAAGACAGAAAATTTGTTTTTCTTATTGAGGTGAAGCAAAATTTCTACTGACGATTATCGAAGGTGTCCTCATAGAGTATCTTGATTAATCCATCTTTCACCTATTGTATTTTTACAGCAAGAACTCAAAGAGACATTCGTTATAATCCACTTTTTCAACTTGTGACACGGCTGGAGGCTAAACTGTAAGGGATATCGATTTCCGGTTGTCGACGATCTCTCCATAAGTCAACATAGGACAGTCTTATTTTCCTTTGTCCTGCATCCCTCTCTTCCCACCAAAACCATGCTTCTTTTTCGAAAACGGTTCCTAGATTTGTTTTTCATCTTCGAAATGTTTTGGAAGATATCCTTTCTTGAACACCTATATTCGAAAAAACATTTCGACCTCGAATTTTCGAAGGTTCTAATTACTTTGGATGATCTACTTTTCAACCGATTTACTTAAATTTGGATTTTTAGAAAATCTTGAAATTTCCAAACCGGCTGCATCGAATTTAATCGGTAATGTACCTGGAAATGATATACCTTATTCGGATTTACTTTGTTTGTCCGTATGCTTGTTAGTAACGCTACCATTATCCAAAATGTGCTCTTCTTAAGCATATTTTTATTTCGAAATGGTTTTTTAAATGTATAAATAAATTTAATGGACACATGGGGAATTCTTTTGCATAAGTTCGAGCACTATGTAAAGTTGTTTCATGGAAAATTCCGATTTCCGTCTCTTGATTTATTATATTGTATTGTATTGTATTTATTTTCATCTTGCATTTCACATTTCCCACCTCCCATGCGTCCATCGACGTCTTAGCGTTGGTGACCAACCTCCAGAGTGAAAAAGATGGAAAACTCCTTCACAGGTTGTATAAGTCGTTTTTACAATAATTTCATACATAAATGGTATCTTTTGGAATGGGAAATGTTAACACTAATAATTTCTTAAGAAAAGAATAACCTAAGCCAAATCCAAACTTAATATTTATTATCCGAATTATTCGCCGTTAATCAGTAGGATTCATATTTGGTTTTCGGGAAGTGTGACAACACGAACAAAAATGGCCCTGCATGATCTGGACTGGACGCTCAAAGTCAAAATTTCAGAAAGCGTCCATGAATCAATGATTATTATGTTGAACGAGCCCAAAATGAAATAAAGTGATCTATGGACAAAGGAAACACGGATTTTGATCTGGACTCATCCTCCTTTGTTACTACACAAACGACGTTTCGGAACTTTATGGCTCCTTCCTCAGGTCTATAATGTATAAAATTAAACATACCTTACATTACAAAACATGATTTCAACAATCCTAAATGATAATCAAATTTCTTACATTTACAATTAAAATCCGTGTTTCCTTTGTCCAAAGTTCAACTCTTGACCGATTCTTAAGCAGTAAAGTGATCTAGTTAAGATCATAAGGATGTCGTATAACCGTATGTTCAACATCCTACTGCAAGAGCGATCACTCTACCACTTAAAAAGTCGCATACGTATTTATGCAATGTCTTACTAATAAAATTTAATGAATTAATGAAGACAAATGCGAAAAATATAGCCCAATTAAATATAAACCGTTGCGGCTCACAGCTCTGTTTTTTTTTCTTTAATTTTTCTTTTAATAAATTCCTCTCGCGCGCGCAAGAATCGATTTATGATTTCAATGTCGCTAGTTTTTCACAAGAAATTGATTGATGCATTTCATAAGAAGAAATATGAATTTATTATTCTTGACCCTAAAACGTAAACGAGATACGATTTTTCATTTATTCATTCATAGAATTTTTCCACATCTTTTACCCAGCTTTCAGCAAAAATTGCACACTCGTCAGAGATAAATGCTATATTCATTCTTTCTCTCATCATTCTGCATTTGATATGCTTATTTACACCAAAGAAGAGGGCATGATTTTGATAAGGAATATGTTTGTAAATAATTGGTATCAAGCACTTCCTGGAATTTCTTACAAATAAAAAAAAACATCAAATATGAATCAACCATTTGGTTTGAATTTTATTTAATTATCCTGTCTTTCTTATGATAATAAAGCAAAGACAAATATAAGACTAGAAGCAGGTGAAAAAACTAAAGCATACAAAATGAAGAACTTTATGTGGATTTCTTGTATACATAAGATATTATACGGTTTGTATGTATAAAATTATGCAATACTGTGCATTTAATTTATTCACTCAAAAGTTCCCACTCACTTTCAATCACATATTCTGCAGTCTTACAGTGTAAAATCTTAAGTGAAATATGGAAATTCTCCTTTTATGTTATCTCTCTCTTTGGTCAATATTTTTCAAGAAGAACCCCAGAGAAAATTTTTCTTAAGATTTCCGCTTTGTGTTTCATATGGGCAAATAAAATATTTGTTTATGACACTTTTTTTTCATCATCTTCCCTTCTGTATGCCTTTTCTTTCCATCTGTTTAGCAATCTCCGAATGAAAAAGAGAGTCAACAATTGAGCTGTCTTATTCAATTAATAGCTCAGCCACTGTTCAACAAGTAAACGATGGGGATTCAACTGAGATCGAGGGCAGAGGCATCGTAGAGGTATTCCCTGAAATACATAACTGGTTGCACTTTTCATGTTTGTGAGAAAATCAAGTGATTTTTGCTCTTTACTCCTCTCCCATCATCGCCAGTATTCTTTATCATTCTCCCAACGCAGAAACTAGTGACAAATCTAGATAAGCGTATAGTGGCTAAGATTCTTTAGGACCCAAATAGACTCAGACTGATCCTCGAGAATATTTAGCATGTAAAATTTGGATATTATAAGGATTACTGTGTTATCACACTTGCACATTCAAATTTTAATATGATTCACATTAATTGTCGCTGATGAGAGTTCAAATGTGTAATTTGTGTGTTTGAATCATTTTATATTCAAAATTTGATCTATTTGTTGATAAAAAGATAGACTTGGCCCACAAAATTTGATATAAATTGATTTATAGCATTAATGCGAAAAATTAATGCGATTTTCTCTTTAATTTTTTAATGTGAAAAATATTTATGCTTTAGGTAAGTATAAACTTATTTTTGCAGGCCAAGTCCACTTCTTTATCAATAAATAGAAAAACCCCAAATATTAAGTGACTCACATACACAAATAACATATTTGGACGCTCACAAGCGACAATTAATGTAAATCACATTAAAATTTTAATGTGCAAATGTGATACCGCCGTTATGTAAAGGAAATAAAGAATGTTTAATCGATTTATCCGGACCCCTTAGTGTATGACAGTTTATGATAACTCTTTACTGTCAAATTTTACAAGCTAAAAATCCCCGAGGATTAGCCTCAGTCTATTTGGGCCCTTAGGCAACCTAAAACTCGAAATTTAAATTTCACTGCCAATAAATGAAATTTAAGGGATATTCCGGAAATGACTAAACAAGTATAAATTTCTCCATTTTTTAGTAGATTTATCTCTTTACTTTCCTTGTCCGGAGTAGTTTGATCTAGTCTAAAATAGCTAGTTAAAACAGTTAGACGGTCCGACTAAAATCCGAAAACAAAAACGTTTATTATCAATTATCATAACTGTGATGTAGGGGAAGGCTTTCAGGTTTTGAACACACTCTGGCTGCACACACTTCATCTTTTTCCCGAATTCCTTTAATGAATCTGACCAGTCAGGAAGTGCGTGACTTAAAACTAGCTATTAAAAAAATATATTGCCATAGAAAGTCCTAATGCAAAACCATATTACTACAAGGTTTAGGCCTAATCGAATAAAATTGGGTATTATATCAGACCACAAAAGCTGTAATTACAAAGAACTTCAGCGAACCTCTGAGGCCATTAACTCCGAATCTATTGCAACACCCAACCTCTTGACGCCCGTTATATTCTCCCATCCCATAGTGTCTCATCTTCAGCTTTGATCTCGGCCTCTGTCCCTCCACCTGGTCAATCTCTCTTAATTGCACTCTACACACTATATGGCAATTGATGGCTTATGCAACCCAATTATGGGACCTCGTGCATCGACAATTAAGTCGCTCCTGAAAAGCTGCACAATTTCTACACTCGAAATGGCAACGGACAACACACAAGTTACACGCACCAAGTTAATACATGATATATTTATACTTTAAAGAAATGAGAGACAGTATATAATACAGGTCAAACGGCATTGCTGCTCTGGTGCACGCTCAGAATTTCTTTTCTCATGTTCACCTAATATAGTCTTCTCAAATATCTCACCCTCTTGCTGATAAAGGTTCTGGTGAATCAATTAGGATGGTCAAGAGATTGCAGCTTAAACAGCTCATGTGTGCTTTGTGGTAGTAAATCCATTTTGCTAATGTATGTAAATAGCATCAATTAAACAAAATACCATTTAGATACTTATGTAACGTCTAGATAATTCACCCTTAATGCTGAGAATTGATTCATATTTCAAATTGCCGAAAGGTGTACTTGATATAATTACTCATAATACTTCAAATGCAATATTTATCAGTGAAATCTTCTTATAAAATTCTCAGAAATATTAAAATTACAAGAAAATTGATACATTTTGCGAATTCACACTTGATTATACTTCAAATCTTATCAAGCTAAAGTTTTCAGTAAGCTTAAAGATAATTCAATATCTTTTCTTCATAATTACCTCTAAGATTTTCAAACACTTCGGTGCACTTTATAGATTTTCAAGAAAAAAAATAATGCAGCCCAGTATTAGGACTTAAGAAAAAATTAAAGAAATATAAAATTCCTTATGGTTCTTTTATAAAAATATATACAGTAGCGGCCAAAATAATAGAATCATTTTGCAAAGCTTATATTTTTTTAACTTTTGTATTTTTTTCCCAATTTGTTGATATATTTTTGCAGTAGAAATCGTCAAATTATTAAAATCGTAGAATAAGGGTTGTTTTGGCCGCTAGAGGTCTCTATTTTACACAGAATACGTCAATAGTGAAATTCAGTTCGGCCAAAAAACTGGAAAACTTATAGTTTCTAAATACGGCCTTATTTAAACTTATTAGGTGAGATTCTTAACAAAATCTCACCTACTATAATCCTAACAAAATTTCATGTCGTCCGATCGACCTCAAATTTGGCCAAAATGTGTTTCGCCACTTCCTGATTCCGAAT
The DNA here is from genome assembly GCF_024763615.1 of Phlebotomus papatasi. Classification (NCBI taxonomy): domain Eukaryota; kingdom Metazoa; phylum Arthropoda; class Insecta; order Diptera; family Psychodidae; genus Phlebotomus; species Phlebotomus papatasi. The sequence goes on from NC_077223.1 coordinate 94,397,426, forward strand.
ATATATGTGGCTAAGTTACGTTCCCGGCCGGCCGGCCGGCCGGCCGCTCTTTGGAGCTTAATAGCTCCTAAACTAAAAAAGATATCGACTTGCGGTTTTCGGCAAAGGTTATATATCGGGTGAAAATTGCAACTTGGTGCATACACCCCCCACCCCCCATCCCTCCTTCCGCCATTTTGAAGACCCCCCTTTTTTTATTTTCTCAATAGCTCCGCCCCTATGGCATTCAGCGGACTCAAATTTTAGTATGTTATAGCTGGGCCTTAGAGCTTTCCATCAATACCAAACTTAAGGTCCCCCGACCCCCCTGACCCGAGCTATAAGGGTCCAAAAAAAATTTCTTAAAATGGCCATAACTCCGGTTCTAATTGTCAGAATTTAAAAAGTGAGGGCTTTTTGGAAAGCTCTCGTGAAATGCCACTTCCCCTTCTAACATCGCAAGTTCATAAAACCACCGCTAGGGGCGCTTTTTTTAAAAAGAAAATTTTTAAATCTTAAAAGTTAAATAACTCAAAAATTCCATTGTGCATCGGGCTGAAAATTTAGTATGTTGTAGCCGTTGATTATACCTATCAAACAAAAAAACCTTAAATCGATCCATAACCCCTGACCCGAGCTATAAGGGGTCAAAGTTCGAACATTGACCGGCCTCTATCTCCGGTTCTAATTAACATAGCGACCTAAATTTTACCTTTTTGGTTTCGTCTCGATGAGCACTTTCAGATGGAAGTTCAAAAAGTCACCACAGGTGGCGCTGTGATAGCGTCAAAATTCATCGAAATTCAAAGTCACTTTTCTCAAAAACGGCATTGTGCAAGTTAATGAAATTTTAGTATGTTGTAGTCCAGTCTAGGACGTTTCCAAAATGGTGCGTATGCGCGCTGTGGTTAAAACAGAACCGGAGATATGAGGGGTCAAAGTTCACAAAATTCAAAAAATCATATCTCCGGTTCTATGTGACCGATTTTGATGAGTGAGGGCTTAAACGAAAGATCTCACCAAATGCTACAACTTTCTAGAATATTTGAACACCAGGGGCGCCACAGTCGAAAAACCAATTTCAATATCACATAACCTCAATTATCTCGACTGTCGCTAAACCGATTTTGATGATTACTTCGACACAATTGTAGAACACATTTGTCTCTACATTTCGTCCATACATCATTTTCCGCTCAGACTACGCTATCACTCCGATTTTGCCGTTTATGTTTAAAAAAAATGATTTTTCCCATAAAAACGCTTTGAAATCACTCAGATGCCAATTTGACTGCCTCTACTCCACCAAGACACTTAAAATAGGGTTTTAAATGGAAAGTCCCGCAAAATACAACAATTCTTTGATATAGTTGAAGTTCAACAAATGACTACTTGGGGCACTCTGGATGAAAAAACGAGTTAAGAAACAAAAAACCTCGCTTATCTTGGCTTCTGAGTAATCGATGAGATCATGTTCTATGGGAAAATTATAGAGAACATTCTGGTCTACATTTCATCCATATATCACTTTTCTATCAGTTCATCCAAATCCTTGATATTTTGGTTTAAATACAAAATTTGTATAATTTCACGAATTTGATTCAAGATAACTGAATGGCGTCTCCCAACTTCAGCTCCAAATCGAATTTGCATGCACTCCGAGTTATCTCACGTTAAGAATCTCACCTACATAAGCCGGTTAGGATTATCTGTCCCTTTGATTTATAGACCACATTCTTTAATTTAAATAAAAGTGGTCCTATTGTGTTGTTCAAATCAAATTTCACTATTGATGTATTCTGTGAAAAATAGAGACTTCTAGCGGCCAAAACAACACTTATTTGACGTAAGGTAATTATTTGAACATTTCTATGTCAAAACTATTTGAACGAATTGGAATAAATAAAAATGCTCATGGTGAAATAGTGGTCCTTGCGGAGCTGATTCTGTTATATGGTCGCCACTGTATATCAAGGATGAAATTATCTTATACAAGTTACTCTTAAAAATTAAAATAATTTTCACTATAAACATCTTAAAATGTTATGTTTACTGAACTCACTGCATATTTTAGAGTTTTCTTTAAAAAATCAAAATTTTTAAAATAATTTATAAAAATAATAATATTTGCCCATTATTCCATCAAAACTTCCTTTTATCTGTAGTAATTGTCATTGACTTAATGTTCGATTATATTATTAATAGTTTTTTTTAAATATGAATATAACATCTTTTTCAAAATTTTATTTAAAATCAAATTAATGGTTTAATTGGGATTTATTATTGCAATACGGGCATCAGAGCTTAAAGCTTATCAATATTGCTTATTTTCTCTACCTTCTTATTAGTCAAGATTTTTTGGAAAATTCAATAAAATTGGTTGCTGTATTGAACTATAGGACTTTCAGAGGTTTGGCTATAACTCTAGTCCGAAGACCGCTTAACGATTATCGCACATGGTATCCCAAAAAAGCTAACAACGGGAGCTCTTATTATTCAGAATTAAGATTCATTTGTTATTGTTATTAATATCCATAACCCTTTAATAACGAGTGGGACACCGGTGTCCCAAAACAAACTTTTTTGATTATAAAGTTATTTTGTCCTCTCTGAATAGTCCGAAAATTTTATTTTTATTTTTGGGACACCGGTGTCCTATTTGTCGTTAAAGGATTAAAGGAATTTATAAGTAATTTCTTTTCATCTGAAATAAAGCTATTTTGTTGTTACCGAGGACATATCAGATGGTTAAACCAAAATACCAGCGAGAACTCTTAGAAATGCGATCACTTTTAAAATAATATTTTTCACCTTTGAAATTTTTTCGAGTAATATTTTCAGATAAACTCCGTAACAATATTTATGCTTGATGTAAACTACAATAGACTCTATCTCAATCGGGCATATGGGGCCAAATGTTATCCAAATTATCGAGAGGATCGGGCGTCAAAGTCATTGTAAATTCCACAAAAAGCGCTCAATTACAAAGAACTACGATAAAACAAGAGGAATTACAGTGAATTTGAGCAAATTTGCTTGAAAATTAAACGTGAAAATTGTCACTTTTTAGGCTTTTTAGCAGATTTTAAGGAAATTAGTACTATAAGATTTACGGAACGATCTTTTTTTCCAAAGGAAACATATCGCTTATACGATATTACTAGGAACAAACTTGTTTTTCTAGATCTTGGAATTTTGAAAATCTATTATTTTAATTTTAATTATTTAATATTTTTAATACTTCATTTTAATATTATTATTAGGTGAGATTCTTAACAATCTCACCTACTATAATCCTAACAAAATTTCATGTCGTCCGATCGACCTCAAATTTGGCCAAAATGTGTTTCAGCACTTCCTGATCACGAATATATATGTGGCTAATTTACGTTCCCGGCCGGCCGGCCGCTCTTTGGAGCTTAATAGCTCCTAAACTAAAAAAGATATCGACTTGCGGTTTTCGGCAAAGGTTATATATCGGGTGAAAATTGCAACTTGGTGCATAGACCCCCCCACCCCCCACCCCTCCTTCCGTCATTTTGAAGACCCCCCTTTTTTTGTTTTCTCAATAGCTCCGCCCCTATGGCATTCAGCGGACTCAAATTTTAGTATGTTATAGCTGGGCCTTAGAGCTTTCCATCAATACCAAACTTAAGGTCCCCCGACCCCCCTGACCCGAGCTATAAGGGTCCAAAAAAAATTTCTTAAAATGGCCATAACTCCGGTTCTAATTGTCAGAATTTAAAAAGTGAGGGCTTTTTGGAAAGCTCTCGTGAAATGCCACTTCCCCTTCTAACATCGCAAGTTCATAAAACCACCGCTAGGGGCGCTTTTTTTAAAAAGAAAATTTTTAAATCTTAAAAGTTAAATAACTCAAAAATTCCATTGTGCATCGGGCTGAAAATTTAGTATGTTGTAGCCGTTGATTATACCTATCAAACAAAAAAAACCTTAAGTCGATCCATAACCCCTGACCCGAGCTATAAGGGGTCAAAGTTCGAACATTGACCGACCTCTATCTCCGGTTCTAATTAACATAGCGATCTAAATTTTACCTTTTTGGTTTCGTCTCGATGAGCACTTTCAGATGGAAGTTCAAAAAGTCACCACAGGTGGCGCTGTGATAGCGTCAAAATTCATCGAAATTCAAAGTCACTTTTCTCAAAAACGGCATTGTGCAAGTTAATGAAATTTTAGTATGTTATAGTCCAGTCTAGGACGTTTCCAAAATGGTGCGTATGCGCGCTGTGGTTTCAATAGAACCGGAGATATGAGGGGTCAAAGTCCACGAAATTCAAAAAATCATATCTCCGGTTCTATGTGACCGATTTTGATGAATGAGGGCTTAAACGAAAGATCTCACCAAATGCTACAACTTTCTAGAATATTTGAACTTCGTGGGACCAACACCAGGGGCGCCACAGTCGAAAAACCAATTTCAATATCACATAACCTCAATTATCTCGACTGTCGCTGAACCGATTTTGATGATTACTTCAACATAATTGTAGAGCACATTTGTCTCTACATTTCGTCCATACATCATTTTCCGCTCAGACTACGCTATCACTCCGATTTTGCCGTTTAAGTGTGAAAAAATTGATTTTTCCCATAATAACGCTTTGAAATCACTCAGATGCCAATTTGACTGCCTCTACTCCACCAAGACACTTAAAATAGGGGTTTTAATGGAAAGTCCCGCAAAATACAACAATTCTTTGATTTAGTTGAAGTTCAACAAATGACTACTTGGGGCACTCTGGATGAAAAAACGAGTTAAGAAACAAAAAACCTCGCTTATCTTGGCTTCTGAGTAATCGATGAGTTCAAGTTCTACGGCAAAATTATAGAGAACATTCTGGTCTACATTTCACCCATATAACACTTTTCTGTCAGTTCATCCAAATCCTTGACATTTTGGTTCAAATACAAAACTTGTATAATTTCACGAATTTGGTTCAAGATAACTGAATGGCGTCTCCCTACTTCAGCATCAAATCGAATTTGCATGCACTCCGAGTTAGCTCACGTTAAGAATCTCACCTACATAAGCCGGTTAGGATTATCTGTCCCTTTTTTTTCCTTTTTCTTATTTGCAAAATATGGTTAAAACACTTTTCAATTATTTAGAATTTTTTTAAGGAAAAATAAATATTTGAAAAAGTAAAAACGTGAAAACATCATAGATGTTCATGATAATTCTCAAAAAAAAATAAATAAATAACAAAACAGATAATTTTTGCCAAAATATCATCGTGTGATAGGGGAAAATCGCGCTACGTTCGGACGATTTATGCTTCGCATAATTACTCTTTTCAATGCTTTTGAGCTCATTTTGAGCTCGATCGGACGACATGAAATTTTGGTAGGATTATAGTAGGTGAGATTGTTAGGAATCTCACCTAATATTAGGGTACATTTAGGGACATTTTAAAAATTATTTTTATAACTGAGCTCACAATAGTAGGCAATTCATATCAAATTCTTTCAATCCGATTTCACTTAAGCCGGAACTCCCTGTGTGCATCCAAAAACCTTGCCAAAAAGATTATAAGGCAGAACTCCTTCTCGGGAGTTCGAACAGCTCGCAAAACCTGGGAAGATTTTCCACCTGTTTTTCTTTTGTTCTACTTCACCCAAACTATGTAGGGGAAAGCGCGCTACCTTCGGACGACTTATGCTTCGCACAAATTTTTTTTCCAATGTGTTATAAATGAATTTGGCCCATTATAATATTATATTGTAATAACTAGTCCAATGCCTCAAATTTCCAGAAAAGTACTATCGGTGAAATCTATAAGGAACATAAAAAAAAATTGAATTATCCGAAGCTTGAGTCGTCCGAAGGTAGCGCGCTTTCTCCTAATTGATTGCAACAAATTGAATCTTATGCTGCCTCCTAAAATGTAGAATTAGCTGATCCCTTGTATAGATTTTCTGTCATCTCGAAAGGATGATGTAAAAACAGAGAACCACTCATACTTCTGACCTTATCACTAAAACGTGTTTTTATCTAAAATCTGTGGTAATTTAACAATTGAAAAAAAATCAAAAATAAAAATCCATATGCCACACATTTTCACTAAACTCCAAAAAAATATGTTTACGTTGTGACTTAAGCCATGAAAAAGTATCAGTTTCAGGTGTTCTGCTCTTTTAAATATCCACATGCAAAAAAAGTGAAATAAATGACGGTCAATGGGTTAATAAAATTTAAGCAATAACAACATTAATTGCTTCGAATCAAATATGGAAATTGACCAAGTGATTTTTGAGGCAAAATCGTGCCGTAAATTTCGTCAAAATGTGAGAACTCAATTAAAAATTTACTTCATACAGCAAAAAAAAACACGTGATCTTTAGCATATTGCATCATGATATGCATAAAAACACGTGAAAAATCCAGTTGAAAGGGTATTGAATCCTCAATTTAAGAATCTTGTGTCAAATTGATTTGGTATCGTTCTTTTTCTCAAGGAATAACCAATGCTACGCTTTAGTTGGTCTTTTATCAACCTTCCTCATTTTTTCCTTTACAACGAAAGTGAATGATTACTCGGTTCATTGTGAAGCTAATGATGTGATTTATAGCATTTTTTTGCTGTCCTATATTGGCGTAATTCATATAATTCTCTTCAGATCATTTTAGTTTGCTTGCAAGACAATTTCCTCATTTCTAAGAAGATTTTTCATGATTCACGTGTCAATGTTGCGTTAGCGTTTTTTTTTTTTGCAATTAGATATGCAATCTTTTGATGAAATTTAATTTATGTCTTCTCAATGTATTCTTGTCTTCTGTCCAAGCTGGAAGAAAACGGTAGAATGCTAAAGCATGATGTTGCTCTAACTCGTGCGTGTCTGTCTAGTAACATGTGTCCAGTTTGATTTGCTCTTCTCGTGAATAAATCAATCTTTTCCTCCCATCCCAATGAGCCGTTGAAAGATCGCATATTGATGACACTTTATCAATTTAACAGAATCACTTCCTGCATCCAATTATCATGGTGTTTTGGCAGCTTTTTCTCCATCAATCTTCCCTCCTTCTGCTCAACATCTTCTGACATGTTGCAAGAGCTACTTTTCAACATCCCAACATCTCCCCGTTGAGCCAATTTTATTTATAAACACAATTAGCAGGAGTCCGCTAGATTTTCCACACATTTGTCTCAATGGCAAGAAAAAAAACCGTCTTATCACCGCGTTCACATTTTTCCCCCATTGGCCCCTGATATTGCATCTTATCACCCAGCAAAAGGCTCACAAATTATCACTGTTGCGCCCTGAAAACATGATAATCAGACCCCCAATTCCGATGTCCGTCACAAAATTTATCCAGATTTTTCGGGATGGTGGTTGTGTGTGTGAAGCCGCTTCAGCTCATATTTTGTGCACTTTTGAGCAAATTATTCACATTTAAACACAGAAACACCCTTTATGAAATGAAAATTATTGTAATTTGATTTACTAAAACATTAAATTCGCGAAAAACTAAAGAAAAATCCGTGAAATTCAACGCTTGTTCAATGAGGCTGTCATTTCTCAATCATGCTATTGCTCTCGCTCGCACTCTCTCGTTCACTCTTTAATTGCGGGATATTTTCAAAATCATTTCCGTTACATAGATGGCTTCATCAAATCACTCAAATTTTAATTTCTTTGTTATAAGTGTGGTCCAAGGTATCAAAATAATTTTTTTAAATGATTTTTTCATATGAATTTATTAATTAATATAATTAATTAAAATAATTAATTCATATAATTTATATGCCTTGGGTATTTAATAAACAATTTCGTTATGAACTATAATACCTAAAGGTTTTTTTCTAAAACACAGTGCAATAAAATGAAATCCTTTCTTGTGGGGGATGCAAGTGGATGAGTACTTTTGTTTTCCTTTTGGTGTTTCATGAACATGTTCTCCCAAGACATTTATGGAGAAATATCACGTCAAATTTCTGAGACATCTTTAGGTAAAAATTCTCAAGAAATTAGTAAACTTGCTTGTTTAAACTTGTATTTATCTCAATAATTGTACAATACAGAACTTTGGTGTCCAGAATCCAGAAATGATTTTTGCAGGAGAATTCAAGGAAAAATTCCCTAGAACGAACTAATTTCCTATCATTTAATTTTTCCTGTAATTTTCTCGATTTTTCTCATAAATCCTTGAATATTCTTCAAACTTATAAATAAGGCTGCATAGGACAACTTGTGTCCTTCGAGAAAATATTTCCTTGAGGAAAGAGCTGGGGCCACTGAATATCATAGGATGGGAAGGAAGAGGTAATGGTAACATCATCGTAAAACATGAACAAAATAATCTATTAAAATATGAATATTTTGTCCTTGGATTATAAAACTTTTCTTCCTAGAGATTTCGGTGCCCTGCGCAGCGCACTTCATTGGTCGAAAATGTCAGGTTTCTGGGGCTTTGTCTTTCTTGGGGCCAAAGGGATGTCTTCATTGGGTATATGCGGTACATGGGTCCTGAATCACACACTCCACGAACAATTTTACAGCGATATTTTACTTTTTACAAATAAGTTACTAAATGAGTTAAGCAAAACTTAGTTAGTAGCCAAGAAAGATTTTTATTTTATTTTGGTTAACTTGTGTGGTAACTAGTAACCTTATTTGTAAAAAGCAAAATATTGCTGAAAAATTGTTCGTGAAGTGTGTGACTCAGAACCCATGTACCCAATGAAGACATCCCTTTGGCCCCCAAGAAAGATAAAATTCCAGAAACCTGACATTTTCGACCCGTGAAGAAGGTCTGCAGGGAACCGAAAAAGCTTTGAGAAGAATTTTTTTTTATTCTTGGCTGAAATGTTCCATTCAACGACCATCAGGCTATTGTTCTTAATAAATTGTTACACCGGTCCCTCAATCTTAAGTTCTCCGTGTTTATGATCTTCAGAGAACTTAGCTCTTTTTTCGAGAATATTTTCGTGAAAAAGACAAGTTTGAAGGATATTCAGGGATTTATGAAGAAAATGAAGAAAATTATAGAAAAAATTAAAATTAAAAATTAATTAGTTTAAAAATGTAGTTCTAGGACAATCTCCTTTGAATTTTTTTTTCACAAATCGTTTCTGGACAACACCATCCTACTCGTTATTGAAATAACATGCATTTAATCAAATACTTTTACCCATTTCTTTAGAATTTTCACATTAAGATATTTCAGAATGTTGAAATGATGGACAATAAGTATCTTTGTGGGATATGTTCTGGAGGCACCAAGAAACCCCAAAGTATTCATTGATAATTATTTCAATCTTTCCTCGTGGACATTAAAATTATGTAATTATATATTACATAAAATTAATAGAAACAATTTTAACGAAAATTTTTGAGCACTAAATCGTGAAATTTTCACTTAAAATGTATCTATTTTGCCATCTCACGACCTCCAGGAGCTCGCGAGATAAAATTCGTGGGATATTCAAAATAACAGCCATTATTCCGCTTTTTGTGCACTACTACACATGCCATCCCGCTGAGAGCGCCACACTCTTTATCCGTGCCCACTCATACAGAGTGAAGACTCTGTGTATGATGTATATTCTATTTCGCAAAATCGGGAAAATTTTGGCGGGATAGCATTGTGACGGCGTCAGAATTGCATCACAGGCTTTCATGTCATTTTCGCGAATAGAATTGTGCGACCTATTTCTCTCTTTCTCATTCGTGTGCTCAGATGGTTAAAAGAATTAAATAAAATTGAGAGTATACACATTAAAAAAGAAAAACAAGAAAAAATAACAATTTACACTCTTCAAGAACCTTCTTACACAAAGAACTACATATTTACATTGACTACACAATAGGCGAAGAAAAATGAAAAAAAAACTGAAAGGAAAAAACAAATATCTTTGAAGCAGAACGAACGCGAGATTCACTTAAGATTGTAAATGTAAACGCACAAATTATTACATTCTCACCTCTTTTGTGGTCAATTCCTTTCTCAATTAAAAGTGTTTGCTTTGAAAAGAGATTTTAGAAAAAAAAAAGAGAAATGCAATTTCACTGGTAAATCAATCTCTTTTAAGTTTTTTTTTTAGAAGGCTTTATTTGGATTAATTTTCACCAAGAGGAATACACGCAAGTTTTTCGCCACACCTGAACGAATCACTATCAGTAAGTGAACTGAATTGGATTTTATCATTGAAACACACAACACACAATGAAGACTGACTTTTTGATATTAAAGTGCTTTTTGTATGAGAGAGATGGAAATAATATTGCCATTTTCCCCTTGTTATTTTTTTTCCCCATTGACTCTTTCTAACTCACTTTATCTCTTGATATAGCAACTATGAATCATCCTCAGTCCGTCTCGCGGACGTTTGAATTTAATCAACAGCCAAGCTCAATTAGATGCTGCTTTTCTTTCTCCCATCGACAATGCAATCGTAACGTACTCTCAAACGCAATGTAATTGCCATACCAGAGAGCCTTTAGGAGAAATGTCGAATGCCTTAAGATCTGTACAATGTGCTCGCAATCTTACAGTTTATTAGAAATGTTTACAAAATTTATTTTGAATTACCTTGCAACAAAAATACGATTTTTTGTAACCTAATGCCCGACGCACAATAACTTTTGTTTACTAAAAATGTTATTTACATTTCAATGACAGTGAATGAAACATAGATCTAGTCATCTCGCTTATTCTCATGGGAAATTTTGAAAACATGTTTACAAACAGAAGGTATTGTGCGCTGGTCATAATGAACAACGCACAATAACTTTTGTTTAGTAAACATATTCTTGACCTTTCAGTGAGAGTGAAAGAGATCTAAATCTAGTCATCTCGCTCACTCTCACAGGCAATTTCGAAAATATGTTTACAAAACAAAAGTTATTGTGCGTTGGGCATAATGCTCAACGCACAATAACTTTTGTTTTGTAAGCATGTTTTAGACATTTCAATGAGAGTGAATGATATCTAGATCTAGTCATCTCGCTCACTCTCACAGGAAATTTTGAAAACATATTTACAAACAAAAGTTATTGTGCGCTGGGCATAATGGACAACGCACATTTGAGATTGTTTTATGAACAAGAGTTTGGCAGTGATGGCAGCCAATATCCGGAAAGTCAAGAACCCACAAAAACCCACACGCCTAAATCCCGAAAACGAAAATCTAAAAAAAACAAAATCGTAAAAGAGTTAAAATTCCGAATATGGATTTATCCTTTATTGCCAGATAAATATTGCAATTTTTTAGTGAAAATAAGCAGAATAGACAAGAAATATCAGTGTTATATAAAATTTACACCGAAGGCTTAGTCATTGCTACACTGAGAGAAATCCGAAAAAGTTAAAATAACATTCCGAAAATGTTAATTTTACCCTGCATTATTGATCAGAAATCGGTGTAAATATTATGCTTTTTATGTGTATTATGGGTTAAAATCACCCTTTTCATGTTAATTTTACCCTTAAAAAGGTGTAAAATTAACGTTAAAAAATGTTGATATATTTTTACACTTAAAAAGTGTTAAAATTATGAGGAAAAAAAGTTAATCGCATCCCAGTTTTTTCTCAGTGTATGATCAAACTTGTAATTTCATATCAATCAAAATTTTAGAACAATTTTAACTTAGGATCGAACATTAAGGGCAAACGATCCATAAAGTCTGAAAAACCAATAAAATTGGTTGCCAATTAAAGTTTTAAGACCCTCAGGATCTGAGCTAAACCTCGAGTCTGAAGCTCATGTTAGGGTAAGTGTACTTAATTTCGTCACAGTTGCATGCAAGCACCAAAGCCTTATATTTTAAATGTAATATTTTTAAAACAAATTGATTTTTTTATTTTTTTTAAGAAGTAAGACGATAACCTATCTATCGTCTTTGCCTTCTCTTATTCTTAATACATTTTAAAATTAATAAAAATATAGACATAGCTTTGGATAATAATATCGGCTACCTTGATTCTTATGGTTCTCTGCCCTTCCGGAATTCTTACAAAGTGTTTTTCACATCATAAAGCTCGTTAAACCGTTTTTTTGTTTTTTGCATTGTATAATATTTAGGGTATGTAAAAACTAAAAGTTCGTTAGTAGTTGTAAACACTGTGATTTTTTAAGTTAAACATTGAAGTTCAGAGGACGAGACCTGTACGAATTAATTGATACTATGGGGATCCTTGACCAATGAAAAAATGGTCAATATATTAGTCCAAGTAGAGGAAAGTGCGCTATCTTTGGATGACTCTAGCTTCGGATAATTCAATTTTGCTCTACGTTCCATATAGATTTCACCCATTGTTTTTTTCTGAAAGTTTCAGGCATTGAACTAGCTATTAAAATATAATATTATAATAGGCCAAATTCATGTATAACACATTGAAAACAATGAATTGTTCGAAACATAATTCGTCCGAAGGTAACGTGCTTTCCCCTACACTGAGAGAAATCCGAAAAAGTTAAAATAACATTTCGGAAATATTAATTTTGCCCTGCAGTATTGATCCAAAATCGGTGTAAATATTACCCTTTTTAGGTGTATTGGGGGTTAAAGTTACCCTTTTTCATGTTAATTTTACTCTTAAAAAGGTGTAAAATTAATATTAAAAAATGTTGATATATTTTTACACCTAAAAAATGTTAAAGTTATGAGGAAAAAAGTTAATCGCACCCTCTTTTTTTCTCAGTGTAGTTTATATAAGAATAATGGTGGCAGCGTTCCATAAAGGAACTTTAGCCTTCCCGCAAGGAGTTCAGGAAGGACATCCATTGTTATTTTTTCTAAAAGAGGGATAGGATTGTAACTCCCATACCTCGTGGAATCAAATGCAGTGAAGGTCACTGATTGCAATCCGAACACCTTTAACGCCAGAAAAATTCATGGTGACCTAAAGGAAATTCGAACCCGGGTCACTTGCATCATAGAACGAGTATTCTACCACTTCCCGAATCAAAACATAAAAATCAGTGTTTGTAGCCACCTCATGTTTACTATTGCCCCAGTTTCCTTATTTTATGAGCTTATGAATGATTCATTTATAAATTTTGGAGAATTTATCAATCAATTTTTAAGGGATAAGGACCAATAGGTAAATGGATAAATAAATAAAATGACATTTCAAATACATAACTCAAAAAATACGAACGCACTGTAAACTCTTTTTCACTATGGTTCTCTTAAATGAAATTATTATCTATTAAATACCGTGATCTTTTATTGAATTCCAAGTGGAATATTTGAAAAGAAAATTGATTGTTGCCTGTTGTTTTTTCTTCTCAATCTCTAGGGCCTTTTTCTTACAATAATTTTTATTAATGTATATTTTTTCTTTCACCACTTCACGACTATTCAGTCTTAAAACAACACTATATGTGAAATTAATGTTGTAGCTACACTGAAAGTGAACATTTTCATTCGGCGTCATCTGCCAAAAAAAGTATAATCATTTCAGGAAAAAAAAACTTAAAAAAAAACAACTAAAAGCATCAAGAGTTGATTCAATTGAAAATCACGACGCATGAAGAAATTGCATTGCGAAAAAAAATATGTGAGAAGAGTTGTGATTTTCTGTTGGTTGATGAATCCATTATGTTGTATGAAATCACAGCTGTAGTTGTGAGTTGAATAAATTGGCCGACAAGGCCGTTGATAGACACTGACGCTTTTTTTTGCTTAAAAGTTACAAATAACAGAAAATGTCAGTTAAAAAAATGTATGAATGGCGGGGAGAAAATTCGCAAAATCGATTTCCTTTCTCTTAAGAAAAATACATAACATTGCTAATGAAACTGATCACAAAAAATTAAAGATCGTCATACGTTGAGCATTCCAGTGTTAATTAATACCTCTATTATTGCAATCCAATTGATCTACATCTATATAGTCATCAATGCGACCTAAAATAATAATGGAAGACAATGAATAAAACGGAAATTATGAGACACTTTCAACATTGGTTCACGTTAAGGGAACTGAACATGAACATCATCATAAATCATGCCTCAAAAGCATACTGGAACAATGTGAAAAATATTTATGTTATTTAATGAGAAAAATAAATTGCGAGTAGTTGGTTTTTACGCAGTTTACAAGAAGTATGTACAAGTGGAATGAATATAGAGAAATACGATTGGAATTTTTATAAGAAACAAATGAAACAATTTCGATGAATTTAATTACAAGTTGTGGAAGAGAAAACTCCCATAGGGAGAAATATTATGATTTTAGGGTGTTTAATTGGTATGTTTGAATTGAGAAACATTCACTAATTAACTTACATCTCTACATCACGCTATGTGCGAAAAAGCACAGTGAATTTGGAATATGCCTAATGAAATCAATGCCAAGGAAAAGTCTTACTAAAATTTTTGATACTATTATGCCCGTTTTGCTTCAGATGAAGGTCTTATTTGTAATATCAAGAAATTATTTTAGAGGTCGTGACATAGAAAATGTCACAAATTTTATTGAATTTTTGCGAAGCATCGCAAAGTGATTAACATTTCATTTTCACATACATAATAACATTAATATTCAAACGTGTTTATGAATTTAAAACACTTAAGTATTAATCACAACTGCACATTCACTCTTGGGATGGGCGACTCATAAATCCACATAACGGAATATCGAAAACCAAAATGATTCATAATTTTATTCTTTAAAATCACTAAATTATATCGAACGAAACTTTGATATCCATGATATTTTTTAATGGAAAATTTAAATTTTCAGTTACCTTGCTAATATAATAAAATCGAAAATTCTTACAATAATTCAACGTAAGAAAACATTATATACTTAACATCTGTGATTATTTGAACTTATACAGAAACACCTTTAAGAATAATATTTAAAAGTTATAATCTAAAGTTATAAATTTTAATTTAAAACGTTCATTAACCTTGTAAACAATCCATTACCAGCAATTAAATCTGACGACAATCACGCCCATTAAAATATAGGCCACACCCCTAATTAGAAGTAGAAAAAATACTGTAACTAATAAAATAACTTCCAATCACTATTCATTTTTCATTACTTCTAATAATCTTGTGGGCATCTAGGGTCAAAATAAACTGTTCATAATGTTATGCAATTGATCATCAAATTTAGAAAAAAATATTGAGTAGACACATTAGAGAGACATTAGTTCCATTAAAAATTATAAAATGGTCTATCGAGTCTTATTATTAATAATATCCCGATATGATTACCAACCCGTATCTTATTTATAGAATTAGGGGACACCGGGGGAATATTAGTCAGCAAATGAAATTTTACTTTGCCCATAAGATTAATATTAAGAATAAGAGAAGAAGGAATAAGGGTATAGGCTACCCTTAGGTAAGGTTAAGGTTTTTTTTATATGAATCTGTTTGAAGCCAACTCATAAATTGCTTCCAAACTCAGCTTATACTTCGAGTTCCGAAAAACTTTTTAGATGGAAATATAGAATATTTATTCCTCTTTACAAGGCATAGAGTCCTGTGTACAAGGTACACCTCAATTGTGACATATATCGTGTAACGGTCACGAATGCAGAAAAATGTCCATACGAATCTGTATGTGAATGTGAAAAAGTGGCTTCAACTTTGAAGACCACTTGCCAGGGAGTAGGGTATTAGGTGTATAATATAGCATACAAAATTTCAAATGAAAAACTGAGTGCGTTAGAAAGAGTACTCTCTAGTAGAATAAGACGCCCGTCAAATCATTGCTCTACCTGCCGATTTTACTCGGAGGTTTTTTGAATTTTAACGGTATATTCTAGTACATTCAGAGAAAATCTGCAGATTCTCGGCAGAATTTCTCCCTAGAAAATCTGCATAACCTCCATTACTTCACAAAAATATTGTTGATTTATGAAGAAACTGTAGAAGTTATAAAGAAAATTGTATGCTCTGCTTAACAAGCATTACCGAGTACACATTTTAGATAAGTAAAAAAACTGCGAGCAAAAATACTAATTTCTTAAAAATCACCAATCGAATGATACAAAAACACGAAATTTTGGTCGACACTCTGTTTAAAGTTTTCACTTCACTTTTCTCTACTTGTAACACGGCGTCGCAGAATTCTTTATTTTATATAAACACCGTGATATCACTAAGAATAACTCTATAGAATTTTGCAAACTTCAGTGAAAAATTTTTCCATCTCTTCTGACACATCTTGTCTGGAAAGTCTGGAATGTAGAAAAAATCTACAGAATATCTACAGAAATTCATCAGAGATTCGTCATAAATCTGCCGAAATATTCTGACGAATTTTGTCCCAAGCCCAAATAAAATTCGTAAGAATATCTACAGAATTTATCTGCAGATATTCTGTAGAGGTGTAGATTTTCTCTACAGAAATCTTAAAGATATCTGCAGATATTATTTGACGGGCGATCAGTAAGATATTACTGTATGTATTAATTGTTTTCTAAACTTTCTGAACTTTTCCGTCTGACCAGATAAGCGTGAATTATAGCCTGAACTAACCCCTATCTTTCATACCTTACTTTTAAGAAGTTCCCATACAAAATACCCCTTACCAAATATTTGTGAAGAACACTGTTTTGCGTTCATGGTGGTGAGCAGCGGAACTACGAAAATTATGTTGCCGGCCGTGTTGCTCAGCTGTCAGTGATAAGAGGGAATATTTTCCAAAACATTTTACAGTGCCCGCTCTCTAATCCGGATCGGAGTAATCCGGACGAGTTATCGACGGCTACATTTCAAATAATTTTGAGGTCATGTAGGGGAAAGTGACCATGCTTGATACTGTAAAATGATGTCCAAGGTTTGTGATTATTTTCTGATTAACACATAAACCGAAGCGATTCTTCCACTATGACAAAAAAATGTCTCACTTATTAGGTTCATAATCCAACCTCAAATAGTTCCTGGAAATCCTTAGATTTTCCTCAAGAAGAAAATGGAAATTAAGTAGCGATTTTTATACAAGTTGGGTCCGGGGCCTTCCTGTATAATAATTGATTCGACAATTCGGAGGCCCATTTTCACTGTAAAAATTTCACCGGATACAAAAAATTGCACATCAATATTTAGACGGAACTCTAATCTATCTGCTTAAGTCGTTTGTAAGACTGGTTGTTAGTTTTAAAATCGCTTTTATGTAATTTTTCTAAGCCATGTTTTTATGACATTAGGGCGCTAGCGAAAACCATTTTTTCACTTTGAGTCCATGAAAATGTCACTCTGCAACCTTAAAATTCAGGCAACAGGGTTGAAGATTATGTGAATTGTCGATAAAATTGGCGGATTGCAATATGTGTAATTATGAAATAATCACATCTAATGATACAGTTGCCACATTAAAATTATCATTCATGGACCCTTCTTCAAATATAGGATGGACACAAGTAGAATTTATGAATTTGTTACCACCCACAAAAACAGTGTCCACAAAGTAAAAATATTTTTACATAAATATTAGTACTGATGACCCCTCTATGTGCCTATGATAGTAGTTTTCGTGAACAGCGACATTAATTAAGAAATACTTATGAAATATCATGTATCGAAATTACAGTTTTGGGCCTATTTTTGATTTTTGCTTCCTGAAACTAGGAAAAAAGAGCTAGGATCCTTATTTTTTTAGGAAATGTGAGGCTTAGCACCAGCTATTGAAATATATTGCGATGAGTCATAACTATTGCTTAACATAGGAAAAAAATAGTTATTATCAAGCTTGGATCATATCAAGCATGGTCACTTTCCCCTATGCATGTATGTTCAGCAATGAAAATGAATTATCCTGTGATGTTTTTGTATAATAAATGAAGTATAATAGCATAGAATTCTCTAATTATGTCTTTTTGACCTTCTTTTAAACTATTATTCTAATTCTACAAGAAAAAAACTTGTATGATATTTTCGAGACGTTGAACAAATTCAAAAAATCCATCTGGATTACGAAGCGGAGATCTGTCATATTGTCTCCCAATCATCCGGATTAGAAAGCGGGCACTGTATTTGTTTTGAAATTTATTCAAAGTTTCCTAGTGATTTTGCGCGATTTGAGTGATTTTATTAAATAATAAATATACGACACTGTATTTAGTGTAGAGAAAAGTGTAGTGATAACATTGAAGAAATTACAATCCTAAAATACGTGATTTTAATTCTTTTTCGTGGGTATTTTTAGGAGATTATTTTTTACACAATGATTTTTCCTTTTCTAAAGTACTAAATCGTTCATTCTGGTTAATTAAAACATATCACTATTTTTGTAACTTATATCGTTTGTATAAAATTCGAAAGTGAAATCAGGATGTGCAATTGACAGTTTCATTCGCCCGCCAATGAAATACGTGGCAAAATCCAGTCCTTAATTCGGGCCTACCACTCAGATCTTGCCGATGAGGGCTAAAAAATACCTAAAACTGGGTGTTAATTAATAGCTCAACGCCTGGCCCCCTTACCCTGTGTCAGAAGGGATTTTGCAGACAATTTGAACAATTTTCTATGTGTACCAAGACCAACTGTGATTCGATTAGTTTTCGAGCGATTTCATGACTGCCAACCTTGTACGCAATGGTTAAATGCAAGAGAGAGGCCAAATAAAACAGTTCTTATCAGTCTTGTCATTCTCGCAGTTCAGAAAGTATTAATATTAATTTTGTGTGACACCACGGTAGTGAATAATAATATCCCAATAAATAATTCTACCCCTGACTAATTCTACCTCGGTCTTCCCTAGGAGGCAAGAGTTTTGACGATAGGACACTTTTTGAATTTTAACTTTGAGTGTCATATCACATATAAGATTAATATTAAGATTAATATGCTTCCTTAACTGCGAGAATGGCAAAAATTATAGCAATTATTGCTTCTCTTATGAACATACACACTGCCTACAAAGTTGGCAGCCATGAAATTCCTCGAAAACTGACCGAATCACAGTTGGCACGCATGGAAAATTGATCGAATTGCTTTTAAGATGTTAAAAAAATAAATAAAACTTAAATTAAATTAAATTAAACTGAACTTAAACTTAATTTGCTTTATTTTGACATCCATTAAAAATCGTTCTCTATTTCACCCGTATCTTTTACGCCTCACTACACTATTTTCTCTTTTTCTCATTGACAGAAGTTCCCTGATTAGTCTACGGTTTTCAAAATTTTAAATTGATTAAATTCTCTTATAATTTTCACTTACTAAATTAATTATTAACTAAATTGCACAAGATACTGACAAACTTTTTAGGCAATAAATAGGAATAGGCGTGAAAACAAATTACTTTTTCAGAGTTCTCTCGTAGGGGGTGTGGCCTATTTTATTTCAGGCTGTACTCAATGGACAGCTTTCACAAGTAAATTCGAAAAGGTAATTAGGAGGTAATTTATGTTTTTTAGGAGTGGCTTATGCAAATAGTGCTACAGGATCTATACAGTGACATAACTTTTCAATTGATTTTAAACGAAATTAATATTTTTCGTGGTACTTAACGAACTTCATAAATCAACTACTTCGACTCATTTGTAGGTAATTCTTAAAAACTCCACCTTAGAAAGTAACAGGTGATACTGGGTGATACTCTTTAATTTTTCCTTTGTATTGATCTTCCGACAGTCTTGTGTCTTAACTTCCATTAAAATTTAGGGGTGTGACTTAAAATTATTTTAAGATTTTCTTTTTCGACTCAGAAAGCCAGATACTCCCAATGTAAGATGGGATTTAAAAACAGTTTTGCAATTAAAAAGTCTCCTGAGGGCGTTTTAAGATAAAACACGTCTGATACTTTTTGAATAGTTTAATAAATTAATTTTATTGACCCTTTAATTTCCAAGAAATACGATTTCTAATGAGTTGTCATGCATCAGCTGAATGAAATTGCAACTTGCAACAAGTTATGTTTGTGTAATTCTCATAATTATTACTTTTGTGCGAGAGATCTCAATAATCTTAAGAATTTAGATGCAATCGTTCCAAGGCAAAGTTTTTCATAAAACGTTAAAAAAATATGTTCAAATTTTCTAATGAAAAAAAAAACGAACTTTCTCTTCAGACGACCATTCTGAAATAGACATTACGAAAATACCACCCACTGTGTTATATCGTTGCATTCCAGTCGACACCTCATATCGTTCCATGTCGTTCAATTATGCAAAATTACCCAAATTTTCACCTTAAACTGTCAATTTAAAATTAACGACTGGCTATTTGCATATCATATGGCATAAGATCACAAGAAGCAAATGATCGTCAATTAATCACCGTGGTATTTATGAGAATTAGCAAACAAATTGCGCTCAAATTGATGAAGAATGATCAAAGATGAAGAATTATTTTGATTGTAATCACACGTGCAATTGCTGAAGAGTGTCAGTTAATCGGATATTATCTTGTGATCGTGATTCTCAGTCACACAATTATGTTAATGTATGTTATTTAAAATTATTTAATCATCCTCATGCGATCTCCATCGCGTTCTTTACAACATTCTTAACGTGGTTCTTCATCTGTGTCAGCAATAAACATTGCTAAAATTTGTCAGAAAAATTATTGACAATTTCGGGTCATTAGCTGTGATATTTTTTTTTGACTGAACCCATGGCAAGAATCAATTCTAACTATCTTAATGATCAGTAAAACCCACGGCCTTATCCACTTTTACCACCTTTTGCCTATTCATGGTAACCAAATTTATGGATTGATTTTATTGATCTTCTCAATGATTGTGGAACTGAGCCTTCTAATTGGATTAATGGGTTGATATTTTTTGTCTGTTTCGTGTCAGTTTTCTTCCTCCGGACAGACTCATTGCACCTCGATAAACTGGTCAATGAAAGATGAAACTTTCTTTGAGATCTTGTCACAACATTCGGCAGCATTTTTACATAATCTCCTCGTCTCTGTGCCTTGCAAGCCCGTTTAAATAAATTCTGTGTGGAGTTGTTAACCCACTCACGAGATGATACATTCATAAATATTGCTTACACACGGACTATTCATTGCGCGTGTACCATTCGACACTCGGGTAAGTGAACTTTGATATAAGAGATGCGATTCGAATGAATTAGCACAACAGTTGCAGAATCATAAATTAAATTATTTGATTAAAAGTGGAACTTTTTACTGTTTGATTTTATTTTTTATTTTTATCTAACCTACGTGAAAAATTATTGGTAATTAAAAATGGATAATTTTTTGTTTTAATAACATTGCTGTATTTTTATATTGAAACTTCAGATTTATATCTCTTCAGGAACGTTCAGGAATTTAATGATAGGGCTGCTAAAAAAAAACCTGGGGCAGTAGTAAACAAGAGATGATTCACTGTTTTTTTTTTAATAGATACTAGACTTCAGAGTAAAAGTCCAATATAAATTTATAAGTACTATATAGATCCTTGTCCACTGAAAAAATGATAAGCAGAAGTCTAAGTAGTGTAGCCATAAAAATCAGTGTTTCCAACTACCCCATAATTACTACTGCCCCAATTTCCCCTACCTAGATTTCATTAGTTGTGTTCTATGAAGAAAAGTTACATTTAGTGCGCAGATAATAACATTTGTTTAAGAAATAGATGACAAGACTATCTTTGTTCAGTAAAAAATGTAAAATTTATTAAAAACTTTTTTAAAAATCATACCTGAGAGGTAATTCTCGAGCGTAACCGAGTAGGTTTTTACTGGTTACGGGTTAAATAAAGATAATTTTGCCTTCCTGCTTAAAATAAGTGAAGGTGTCTCAGATTAATACAAAATGGAGTGTTGTACGAGATAATTGGTTTTAGTCATGGCTAAATTTTCGATTAACCAGAGAATCGACAAACGAAATAGACAGTAATGAGTAAGCAGTTGTGACTGGTTTCGTTCAAGAATTTGACTTCTAAGTTATGAAAATGGGTTCTCTACTTCAGCAGTACGGAAACCTATTTTATTTATTTTATCTAAAACTTGTAAAAAAAATTATCGTTGTTAAGTCTCATAAGTGTGTAATTCAGGATCCCATCCATGTACCCAATAAAGATATCATTCTTGGCCCCAAGTACGACGAAGTCTCAGAAGAAATCCAGTCATTTTCGACTACTGAATATTGTGCATAAAGCACCGAAAGCTCAGGGAAGAAAGGAATTTTAATTTTGAGTGGAATATTTTTCCATTCAACGACTACCGGACTATCCCTTTAATAATTTTTCCTTTACAATTATTCATTATTTTCATGGATTACACATTCATTATTTAACATGGTAAAATTGATATTGACTGACCCTCTTGACAATTATTGACCACAGTAATAGGTAATGGAACTGGTGTGTTGAGTTGATTATAAAAATTCCACTGATCACCAGTGAGAGTTTTCTTCACCTCAAGACTAAAACACTTTTTTAATCCTGCCCAGAGCTTTCGGTCCGGATATGAACCTTCTTCAGTGATCGACTAAGATTATGTATTTGTGATTTCTTGAGTGAAATCACAAACTTGAGTTCCACAAAGTGAACGATTCCTCAAGAAATCACAAAAACATAGTCTTAGTCGACCACTGAAGAAGGTCCATATCCGGACCGAAAGCTCTGGGCAAGATTAAAAAGGTGTTTTGTCTTGAGGTGAAGAAAACTCTCACTGGTGATCACCCGAATTATTAAAATCAATTACTGACCACTTTTCTGCAGACCGAAAAACGACCAATTATCTGCAGTCTATCTTTTCGAAAAAAAATTGAAAATCCTCATTTAAAACGATGCAATTATTATGATTTGTAATATTCAAAATAGTAGAGAAAATTTAATTTAATTTTTAATGTTTGCTTTTATATCAGTTACAATCCAAAGCGCATTTTTTACCAATTTGTTTTTAGTAGAACTTTCATATAGTTTCCATACATTTTCTTGTATATTTTCTGTCACAGAGCCTGATGATGGTCTTTCAATATCGAAACGTCGCTGATTAGAATTAAATAATAGACGTTGTTTTTGGCTGCATTCCGGACCCCTATTTTATTGTAATTGCAATTTTTAACCACCATATACTTTTTAACCATTTTTAGGGTAAGTGTGCCAAATTCCGGCAAGCTTGCAATTTCGGCCACCTTTTTTCTTCCTCGAATTTCCATGAACTTTTAGATTTTACGTACTCCAGAGATTATACAATGCAAAAGAATAACAAAAAATGTAGCTTCGACAAACGAAATGACGTGAAAAAGATATTGGAAGAATTCCCGAAGGGCAAGGTACTATGAGAATGAAGGTGGTCGAAATAGGGCACCAAAGCTATGTCTATATTTTTATTCATTTTAAAATGTATTAAGAATGATTTTAAAGTAAATCAAAACGGTAATCTCTTTACAAGGTTCTAAGCAACACTCTTTCAGAAGAAAGAATAAAAAAAATCAATTTGAATTTAAAATTTACATTTCAAACTTAAGACTTTGACGCTTGCATGCAACTATGCCGAAATTTGGCACACTTACCCTATATCATTACAATTTGGAAAAACTGAATTTTAGTATCACCCTAATTCACCCACGTGCCATGCCATACTTCTCTTGGGGGTAAATTATCTAATTTTCGTGAGTTGGTCACCAGTGACAGACTCTCGAAAAACATCGACGACTTTGTTCTCCGAATTATTTTTGAGTACTGGACCATCATTCTGTTAGAAGTGTCATGAAAATATCGTGAGAAATGTCAGAAAAATGAGCATAAAGAATCACAATTAAGTGACAAAGTTTCGGTATTTTCTCATTTTTAGCACTTCTCACGTTCTCACAAAGTTAGATAATTTACCCCTTTAACTATCTTTTCAATAATATTATTTTTGTTTTTTTCTCACTTATAGATCTGATGCATTTCACTTGTATAATCTTTTATAATTTTTTTTTACATAACTGCATATAATAATAATAATAATTTATTGATTGATGCCCAGGTTACATAATATAACAAACAGGACTATACAATACATACTTTAACATATGATTAAGTTTAAAAATAATAATAAAAAAAGCGAGCAGCACAAGAGTTGTTTAGACACAGGAAAGCCTATTTCATTACTTCTATTAAAAGTTTTTTAAAAGCATTTAATTCTTTAATATCTTTTAGTTTAGGATTTTTTATTATAGACTTATTGTAGGGATTAATTGCAGAAAACTTTATTGATTTCAATCCAAATCTAGTTGTATTTGGTTTAATGTTTTGTAAACTATTAATGTTCCGAGTATTTCTATTATACTAACTAAATTGCACAATTTGTTCTAAGCTAACTGAATACGTGTATTTCCTAAAAATTGTCCTAATGTTTCTAATACATCCTCAGGATTATAAAATCGGTAAAGTTAAAAAAACATTATGTACATTTATTTTTGTGATTCAAAAATATATGTAATATTATTTCTAACTATCTTATTGAAATATAAGTATTATTTCAAAGGATCAAAGCACTTTGTAAGTTCTTAAGGCACCCGCCCTTCTTGTACCTACTTTGTGTAGGTGAGATGTTTCATTTTCTTATGGGAGACGCCCTTCTAATGAGCTCTTGTTTATGCACACCGAGTGCACATCCAAGAATTCTTAAAATTCTGGATTTCTTCACGAATTCTAAAGCGGAATGTCTCTCTACCTCAATGAAGACTCCCCCTAAGACATCCACCATCCGGGAGTTTTGGTGGATCTCCCTCAATAGCCACTCGCGCCCAGGTCCGGTGTAATCCTCAATCACGCAAAAACCACAATCGTGAGAAGAAAACTTTCTTGTAAAAGGCGAAAACATGAAAAATATTTACATTTCCAGTGGTTGAGCAAGCAGAGGAGAAAAGACGAGAGAATTGAGCTTTTTTGTGGACCAAAGATCAATTGAAGATCTCTGTTATGTGTGTGTTGCAATGATACAATCCTCTGTACACCAATTGGAATTACACTCGAGTTTGGAAAAACTATGCAGGGGAGCACACAACATACCGAAAAAGTCTTCCCATCTCTCAGACTCATCCGATTCCACGTCCATCCTTCCGGAGTGCCTCACGGACGATTTCCACCCTGAGGAATGATGGTTTATGCTAGACAGGACACATGGAGGCTAATTTGCAGGATGCACAATCACAGGAAAGTGGACAGAAGCTCAGTGGAGTCATCACCTGTGCCACGATATGGGAGGACAACACATCTGGCGACTGCAAACATGTAAAAGCACGCACACACAAACACAAGACCACAGAAAAAAAAACAGATAAATAAGTCAAGACACGAAATTCCTCATCAAGATCCAAATCTTATCACAAGAAAGATTGCACGATAGACAATCACGATGAACTTAGACCCTGCACTGCAATTCTCCAATTGCAAGAGATGTCTTACATTCACGAGATTACGAGTTTTCCCTTCTTTATTACGCACTCAACTGATTGGAATTGTGTTTTAATTAAAAAGGCGTGAGCACTCTTGGAACGAAAGAAACACACAGAGAGAAAAAAACACAACTGACATTTCGAAAGATTGACATAAATTCGAAATTTAAGTCAGATACGCGCCACATATGAACGAAGGGGAGAACTATGTTATCACGTTCTAGTCCAATTGCGCCAAAACATTTGAGCATTCAAATATGAGCAGTTGGTAAACTTGAATAAAAAGTTTGCTAACAATTTGAATTATTCACTGCGGAATTTTACATGCAAAAAAATTGGCAAACATTTCAATAGCTCCCGCAGCGACAGTTGATGCTACTTTTAAGCAACTACCTCATCGACTCTTGTATTGTTTTTTGTTTGGTACCCCAGGTGGTGGATCCGCACAAATTTCGCTATAAATATCAGTAAGTTTCCTCTAATATTATAGATTCAAAGGGGCGTCAAACTTTTAAAATTAAACACCAAACAGTACAGTAAGGTGGGGTAACTGGATCGTTTTCCGAAGAGTACCACTTAAACGCTTGTTTTTGGACTAATGAAATTCTTTTTTACTTCTTCTAAATCCGTAGACTTATTCACTATTTCATTCAGAAGCATAATATAAAAAAATTATTAAGAAAATTTATAAAATAATGATAATACTGAAATAAGTCAGCATGCACTAACTGGGTCGCCTTTTCGCTAATTCACTTTTAATTAAACTTTTGGATTTAAAATACTTTTTTCACAAGGAAGAAAAAACAATAAATGTTTTCAATCAACCAAATGTTATTAGCGAAAGAACCCAGCTGGCACAAGATTGAAATGAGTTGATTACACTCACTTATTTAATGGATAAAAATATTATTTTTGCTTTTCTCAAACTTGATAGTAATATTATGTTACTGTAGTGACTATATTACGGAAATAAAAATAAAAATATTATTTTAAGTGGATTAGTCAAACGATCCAGATAGCGAAGCGCCCGGATTAGCACACTTGACTATATTATTTCTAATTTGCAGAATGTTTAGTCAACAGGCTTTCAGGTTTCGCACACACTCTGGTTTCGAAAACTTCATATTTTTTCCATACACTCAACTCTTCGTTATTCGGCTGACTGGGGGACAAAATGACATTTAGGTTTTTCGAATGATCAACGGTTTTTATATTTTGTGCTGTGTGAATTTATTTTCTGTGTGTCAAATAACAAGAGAATTTTCTTCATGGTGTGCTTATGTTTAATTTTTTATCACAATTATGTATTAAAAACTTCGATACAATGATAATAATTCTTTAATTCACACTGGAGAAACTTCATGTTTAGTAAAAATAATTTTGAATACATCAACCGCCAGCGTTTGGCAGCTGTCACGCGGATAACGAAGTGCCGGGTAACGGAGAACCGTGTGTATTCCTCTAATGAACCTGATCTAAAGGCCTCTACATATTGGGAACAATTTTCGCCAAAAATTACTTTTTGAAGGAAATTGCCTCCTTCGCTGCAGGTGAACACGTCAAAATTCTGTCAAAAATGAAATTTTTGACAAAAAATACTTCCAATGTGTAGACGCCCTAAGACTAGCTATTAAAATAAATTTTCATATTTGTCAAATTCATTAAAGGAATATAGAATAAGTATATGAATTGTTCGAAGTGATAGAGTGTGTGCGAAGCCTAAAAGCCTTCTTTTATAAGAAATCATTTTATAAAAAATGTATATTGTCTTCTTTGGGTTCAAATGCCACTAGACATTTTCCGTAAAGAACTTGAAACATAACGTAAAGATATTACCTACATCACACACATGGTAGTTCAGCACAATCTACTTATGAATAAAGTTGTTCATAATAATTCATGGTCAAAGGATAGTGTTCCCAAAATCGAGCATTTCACAAAACTTTTGTCCATTGAGTTGTTTTCAACGTTTATACCATTTATATCTAGGGTAAAGTGATATAATTTGGAATTATAGTGTTACAAGTTGGACAATTCGCCGGTACAAGTTGGACATGGCTTTTTTCTTGATAAATACAGTACAAAATTTGTTTTTAAGCACAAGGAACCAAATTATAAAACTAAAGCATTAAAAATATACAAATAAAAATGAAGTACTAAATTGTCCAACTTGTACCACTGTCCAACATGTACCACTTTACCCTATACCTATTCATAACCGATTAGTTTTTTACTTCAAAATTTGGCAAAAAATGCGTGAGTTTATATAATAAAATATAAGATAAAAATTAATTATCGATAAATTACTGCTTCAATCAAAATACAACGGGTGGAGATTCGTCAGGGAATTTAAGACCTTTTAAATGAATCCATACTTACCCTTATCGGTTAAAAAATACACTTTCTAGAGCTAATTAGACTTTATCGTTGAATAATCGTTATTATGAGTGAAGACAGAGAAGCAAGGCAATTTCGTTAACTTAAGAGACCGAAGATAGGAAACAGTGAAAGTCATGTTAGTGAATTGAAATTCTGCTTAAGAGGGGTTGACTGAAGACTCTAGGTGGATAACTTTAACCGTTTATCCTCTAACTGTGGCATGTTTCTCATAATATAAATCAAAATAACTACAATCATTTCTTTACTCTGATGTGACTCTTACTTCCTGATTGTTCACAAAAGTCCATTAAAAGTTAATTGAAACGACAAATAAACAAACAAATATTCCGATTCTAACAGTATAATTAGTTATATCAGACTTCACATCAAAGTCCCAAATAGAACGTTTTTTTTTATTCTCCAAAAATCCTACGGACTTTCACTTTTAGAATTAAAAGTCTTGTTAAAAGTAGTGAAACATGTTTTCACTTAAAACCACGAGGAACTTGGGCTCTCGGACTCTTCTGACATGAAGCTTATACCAAGTTTTAGACTGGAGGTTCAGCTCTGTTCAGTTCACGAATGTCTCGGAATCCTAATTAAAAAGCAATTTTAATGATTGTTCATAATTTAAAGGGATTATTTTCCCTTAAGCCATAATTAATATCCTTAAATCAAAATTTTTCAAAAACCGTTCCCCAATCAAAAATTAGATAAATTAAGCCGTATTGGCTAACTTTTAGGTCTGAAGCCCGTATTAATCACACAGGATTTATTACTTATTTAAGAAAATTTTAATGACATAGAATGTTAGAAAAAGAGTAATTAAACCTTAAGTTTCAAAATATGCGTCTCTATTCTGAGATAAATCTTTAATCCCTTAAGGACAATTGGGTCACCCGTGACCTATAAAAAATAATTTTTCCTGACACGTAAAGTTATTTTTTTCTATTTTTTGTACGTAATCATAAAGTAGAAGGTTGTAGGGCCTTCTAAAGGGCCTTTTAAACATTGGCTTTTAACTCAAAGTCGTAAAAACCTTTAAATTTGTCACAAAACATTTAACTGAAATCTTTAAGATTTTTTTTCTGAGAATGTGGGGGGGGTTTCATTGGTCTTCGGCACAAAATAAAAGACCTTCAGAGGATCAGAAGGCTTCAGGTGCTTCAGATTCAGATACAATCATATGGAAAACTCTCCAATTTCTTACTAACAATTTTAGGAAAAATTTTAATTACTCAATGAATGCCTAGGGGAAAGTACTCTCCCTTCGAACATTCATGCCTTCGAATAATGTGAATTATCCTTTGTTTTTCGTAAGAGATTTACACATTTTTATTAAATATTAGTTGGCTTATCATCAATTATTGATAATTATGTAATAATTGTGTATAAGTCTATAGGAAAAATAAAAGAAAATTCAGATTATTCGAAGGCATGAACGTTCGAAGGGAGAGTACTTTCCCATAAATTTTATTCTTATATCTCTCATTTTTCAATGAGCAACATTTTTTTTTAATTTATGGCTTAGAATTGTCTATTAAAAGCAATAAATTGACATTAAAAAAATTAAAATACATGCGATTGTATATGGAAAATTGAAAATTTTGATAAAACTGTACTAAACTTCTATAGCCTGAATAACGCTTAATCCTAGGGGAAGTACTCTCCCTTCGAATGCTCATGCCTTCGAATAATGTGATTTTTTTTATTTTTCCTAAGAGACTTACATAAATTATCACGTAATTATCAATAATTGATAATAACCTAACGAACATTTAATAGAAATGTGTATGTCTCTTAAGAAAAATAAGAGAAAATGTCACAGTATTCGAAGGCATGAACGTTCAAGGCGTAAAATTGGACAATACGCTGAGAAAATAGTTTTCGATTTTTGCAAGTCGTATTTTTTAATTTCTTTTTTTTTGGGCTTGTTAGGTGTAAACTTTGTTTTTTTTATTCTGCGAAATAGCTTAATCTTTAAAGGATCAGTGGGTCTGATAACCTAATTTTTTGTCTAACTATTTTATCTATTTATCTCCAACTATTTAGAATTTAGAGGACAGAATACCTCTATAGTCAAAAAAATTGTTTTAGTTTTGAGACCTTCGTATTCATTTTAATGGATTAAACATTTCTCATTATATATTCTTTTTAATTTCTCGTTCTATTTCCTATTTTCACAGGTTTTGCAAAATGTTGTTTTTTTTCAGGTTTCATTAAGCTTTTCTTGTGGCTCAGGGTTTATCCTACACTGAGAGAAATCCGGAAAAGTTAAAATAATATTCCGGAAATATTAATTTTACCCTGCAGTATTGATCCAAAATCGGTGTAAATATTACCATTTTTAAGTGTATTGGGGGTTAAAGTTACCCTTTTTCATGTTAATTTTACCCTTAAAAAGGTGTAAAATTAACATAAAAACTGTTGATATATTTTTACACCTAAAAAGTGTTAAAGTTATGAGGAAAAAAAGTTAATCGCACCCTCTTTTTTTCAGTGTAGAAAATTGCCAAAGGTTTTAAGGACTCACCTCACGCACAAATGGATTTTTCAGCCTTTCGATTCACTTTTAGGAGACCTCAAGAATTTGTTATTTCACACGTGATTGGGAAAAGTTAAGTGCCCCTCGAGCTTTAAGCTTGCCATTATACGAAATTAGAGAAACGTGTGGCGGCGTTGTTGGGAATAGCAATTATATCAAGGGTGTTATCACTATATAATATATATGTAGGTAATGAATGACACACTGTCACTAAAATGATTCTATTCAGACTTCTGAAAAATTTCTGATATCGCAACACACTAAATTTAGATTCAGTGATTCAGCAATTCAATTGTAATGCTTTTCTGTAGAAGTGTCTTTTGATCTCATCGTTTAAATAATGCATTCTCTCAAAAACCGTCTTTTCTGCCTCCGTCCGATCAAGTGCGAAAGTGAGTTGGACCAAGCAAAATAAACATGTGCCATTCATTGAATTGTATCACTTTAGAACATGAGGTCTCATTTGCGATCGTTCCCAATCAGAATCTCTCCGTTCACCATTCTTCCCAATAAATTCTTTTCCATTGGAAATATTGTACGATGAGATCACTTTGGCTTATTGATTGAATTAGCATACGTACGATGGGTGTGTGAGGGAGAACAGAAGCCATTAGGTGAGAAAAGAGGCGGAGGGTGGTGTCAGACACTGAAAAAAAAATTGATAAAGAGAACATTTTGAAAACTTCATCAATTAAAGTCTCTCTGATAATTTTAATCATGAAACCACCACAGAAGAATTTTGTGTACGATCCATTCCAATTGAAATGGATAGAGAGATTGTATGCCTTGTCAGCACCTTCGGCGTCATAAGGCCAGGCACTTGTAAGAGTGTCTCACATATGCAAACGGAGACTCTCAACGGCCGCAAAACTCTACATCCATGAGCCGCCAATTCCTCGCGCTGCTCGCAATCAGAATCAGTATTTTGTGAGACTCTGACTTCGAAGCAACAACCAGCGAAGAGATCCTACACCCGCTCGATCATCAGGGCCAGACATATCCATCAGTTTTCAACTCAACCCTCCCAGCAGGGAGTGTGCTTCTGAAGATCACCATCGAACAGTTCAAGTGCTCTCTCTCTTTCTCGAGAAATCAGTGTTAGTCCTCACGCAAGATCACTCAAAGAAGTCCAGAGAAAACTGCTAATTCCCATCACCTACAAGATCATCAGCTAAACCACGAGAAAAAAAGTGAGTGATCACCATTTAAAAGCCATCTCTGACAAATTTTTCTCCTGTTTCATCTTCAAAAGTGATCTTCCATTAACCTCTGGGGAGATTCACTAATTATTGACTTTTTTCACCTCGTCAGCATTTTTGCATGAATATATCTTCCAACTCTGCCCCAAAGTCGCGTGTGAGTGGGAATGTGTTTTTTTTTCTAGGCTTATTTGCTGATTTACGACAACTTTTTTTTGTGCTTCCCATCAGTAAATGCATATTTAATCAATTTCTGCCAAAAGATAATCACCAACAAGTGTCTAATGTGGCAAATTTAAATAAATCCTACAAAATTTTATACAGTTTCTATAAGAAAAAAAATAAGTTAGATAATTTTACCTAGAATGATCATTATTGTGAAGTGAAAATTATTAGTAGAACATTGAAGTAAATATCATATAAGAGTTTTGTGCTGACAAAACACCTACTTAAACATTTTGCTTCTTCAGTCTGTGGTGGGTGGAAGTGAGAAAAAGTGGTAGAGAAAGACAAAGAAAGACATACTTTCGAGGAGATAGCGAAATATACACCACAAAAAGACATTGGACAGCTATTTCACGGTTTTAAATGTGTTTATCATAATAGAGATCACAGGTATTGTGATCAAGTTCAAGCCATTAAGGGTGATAGTTCTTTTAATAAAAGAAAGTATAATTTTTTTTTCTATTTTTGCAAAGTGCTCGATTCCCAATTTTGATTCTGTGTTCTTAAAGTTGATTGCAAATTTATTGAAGAAAGTTGTTTACTGGTGCACATATATCATGGGAAGAAAAATATTCTTCTGAATTCGAGCTTTCTGATAATTTTTCTTTTTACACTGAGAGAAATCCGAAAAAGTCAAAATAACATTCCGGAAATGTTTATTTTACCCTGCAGTATTGATCCGAAAACGGTGTAAATATTACCCTTTTTAGGTGTATTGGGGGTTAAAGTTACCCTTCTTTCATGTCGATTTTACCCTTAAAAAGTGTAAAATTAACATTAAAAAAATGTTGATATATTTTTACACCCAAAAAGTGTTAAAGTTATGAGAAAAAAAAGTTAATCGCAGCCTCTTTTTTTCTCAGTGTATATTTTGCTATTCGCTCATGCTTATGTTTATCAATTCACAACTGATTTAAATATGATATAGAGATAACTTTAAAATTTTTAGCAAATTGTGTTTACAAAATATTAAGTTACTTATATGAATTACTATTAGTTTAGATTAGAACTTGTTCACATTAGGATTTAAAGATATTCTACATCATAATTTTTGTAATTTGACTATTCGATTTTATCACCCCTAGCCCCCAAGGTGGTCTTATGAAGTTATAATGTTCTGAGGAGTTATTAGGCTTTCAAAGATCGAATTCTGAATGAGAACTGCAGTCATAACCATTTTAAGATACTGTGTTCCAAGATGTGATGATATTTCCAATGAATCTATAGTTGTCTCAATCGGTTAAGAAATATGTGTGTATGCTCTTTGAAATTGTTGAACTCTTTTAGGACGAAGCGCTTTTCGCTGACTAAATATCAACAATAAAAACAAAACCGAGAAATAAAATCATTGAAAAATCTTACATTTTAACTTGAAAAATCCACTGGTAAAAATAAAAGGGCCAAATTGACCCTTTTCAATAAAAGGTTTTGAAAGGTTTGAAAAGGTTCACTTAAATCTTTTGAAATTTTGTATGCACATTTATCACGATAGATTTACGTTTTATCGTAAATTTATTACTCCTATCATATTAGTCTCACCTGAGCGAACACCAAATATGACTTTTTCAGTGTTTTTATTCATTTGTTCTGGAGTTAAATAGGTGTCGAAACAGTGACCCTTTCAAAGGGTCATCGATGACCCTTTCATTTTTACCAGTGTCCAATAGGGTTTGGGTTGTCCAAGGACACCGGTGTTCTAATCGTTTTTAAAGGATTCACATTTGAATCGAATTTGAATTAAATTGGTCTAATTTATTATGATATGGTGCTGCGGAAATTTCAAGATTGCTGACAATAGAATAATTTTGAACCGAATCTAAATTTTGAACTTTGAAATTTCTTCACTGTTTTAGATAGACAAAGAAAAAACTAAAGTCTTGAAGAAGTATTTACAAGACCCTGCACTTAAAAATACTTTTTCGTGGTCTTTTTCTTTTATCCATCTGAACCAGTGAGGAAATCTGAAAACTCAAATTCAGATTCTGATTCAAATGAAAATCTAACGTTTGGTTCGGTATTACTTATTAACAGAGTTTAACCACATTCAAATATTTTTTGTTATAAGATATGATAATGGTATGTCTCAGATATTATAGATATTATATTATTATTATTATCATATTTAGTTTGTGATATATTTATCAGTCCTGGGGTATTGTTAAGGAAGAAGCAGATGAAATCCAGGAGAAAAAGATCTGTTGGATAGTCATCTTTTCGGGTGTTTTGAGATTTTGGCTTTTCGGAATTTTGGCCCATTTGGAGTTTTCACTTTCGGCATATTGGCTTTCGGGAGTTTTGTTTTTTGGATTTTGGCCCATTTGGGAATTTGACTTTCGGGATTTTGGCTTTTCGGAATTGCAACCCATTTGGAATTTTGGCTTTCTAGATTTTGGCTTTCGGGATTTTGACCCATTCGGGATTTTTCCTTTCGGAATTTTGTCCTTAGCAAATTTTGGCTTTCGGGATTTTAATGAGGACCTGTTGCTCTAAGTGGAATTGTAACTTTAATTTTTTAAATACCTGTAAAAGTTGATCACAAAGTTATAAATCCGAAAGCTATACTTAAAACCAAACAGTTCAGATTCGATTATACAATATTTGTACTAGGTATTGGATAGGGGTAGATGGGATATTGGATTTTGTACTATGCCATGCTATTGGATAAGAGTAGATGGAGCTACATTGACATACTATTTTTCGGATATTTCTAAAGGAAATTGGGCTTTAAAATTAAATTTAGATGGACACAACAATTGTGGATCTAAATTAAATTATGACAAGGCCCAGCTTCTTTCAAAAATATGTGGAAAAATTGTATGTCAATGTAGCTTCACAGCTCAAAG
The DNA here is from genome assembly GCF_024763615.1 of Phlebotomus papatasi. Taxonomy (NCBI): domain Eukaryota; kingdom Metazoa; phylum Arthropoda; class Insecta; order Diptera; family Psychodidae; genus Phlebotomus; species Phlebotomus papatasi. The sequence continues at coordinate 94,431,876 of NC_077223.1, forward strand.
TGGCCCCGCCAACCCCTACATTTTCTAAAGATAATTTCGATAAAACCGAATGACATCTTATTAAAATTATATTGTTATTTAATTATAGAATTATTATTAAAATTCATTTTGTTAGAAGTGAAAAGAATTTCAGTTTAAAATAAGCTGCTCATGTAAACTTACTAAGTTAATAAAAGATAATCTTTTTGAAAGAAAACTGTACATATAAAAGCTGTCACTAGTAAATTAAAAATGAAGAAACTTCCTGAATGAAATAGTGATTAAAGCTACACATAAACCTTTTTTTTTTAAAGAAAACACGAAAAGTGAATAAAAGTGAATAATCTTGATAGTATGTTTAATATTTAAATCTCAGCTAAAACCTTCAACGGGCTTATATAGGACAAGGCTCTGTTGTACGATGATCCTTAATGGGCTAATATATATCTTATTGCAAATTGATGGAAATGAGTCAAATGGTCATCAGGGATTATTGTCGTTACACCGTTTGTGTAATCCAAGTTATTATGCTGATGTGAGTTTATTTTCATGTCGTGTTAAAAAAGAGTTAAAATTTTATAGATCTTCAGATAGTAAATGTTCTACTGAGAGTAAATTAATATGTTTGTGTTTTATTGAGTTTTGTACTTGTAATAAGGGATGGGTACTTTTATTTATTTTAATGTAATGACCATAAAATAAAAGATATTAAAATTTGCAGAGATTTTTTTTTACACAAAATTTGAATATGAACTTTATTTTTATAATAACTCATGTTCTTGGGTAAATTAGAGAATCATATAGCTTATAGACTTCTTTACTGTATCTGTCTGATTTTGGCGTATTTGTGCAATTTTTTAGTCGTTTTTCTTCTCAGTGTTTTTAAATGAATAATTCACCATAAAAAGACTCGTAAGATCACACTTTTTTGCCAGAAAAGCATTCCAAAAATATACTGTGGAGGAATTATTGCTGGCAAATTTGTGTACAAGAGAAATGCAGATGGGGAAGGAGAAATGGCACAAGAAAACACATTGCAAAAGATAAAAAAGCTTTCTGTTGGAGATATGTAAATAATATTTGCACTTTTTTTCGCCCAGTTTCTGTCATGGTGATTAATTGAAAAGTCTTTAAATTAAATGATAAAGTCTGTTTCTGGGAAAAGTTTCATGGTATGACTCCAAGAAGAAAATGTTTATGGTGACATGATCAAATTACGCAGAATGTATATAAATTTTTCCACAAATATTTACGGTTCTTAAAATTCCACAAAAGTCTTCGTTTTTTCTTTTTTTTTTTGAGAAAGAGCTAAGGGGGTCATTTGTACTTTTAGTCTTATCTCTCGTATGCAGAATCTTCTTTTTTATCATATTGAATAAACAAATGGGAAGATATTTTCACATTCAATCTGTGCCGTGTGATCAGAAAATGCTGATGGTTTATTTATTTTGCATGGAAATTTTGCCATAAATTGCTCCAAATAAAATTGCCTCAATGCACAAAAAGGGGGCACAGATGACGGATTTGAGCATCAAACAATAACCACCGGATCGTTAATGTAATTTATGTGGTATTAAGAACAGCACAAGTTTTTCCATATACTTTTGCTAAGAGCTCCTCTATTCATTGCAGCCACTGATTGAAGAATTTTAAAGGTGGAGGAGGCGATCGAGATAAGAAATCAAGGGGTTAATAACTCAATTTTGCTTGCAGCTTATATTACTTGAGTGACAATCTATCGATTCCTAATGATTTGTAAAATCGAAGCTAATTGTCGATATTTCGTATTGTATTCAGTATGTTTTGAATGTTTTCGATTTAACGATATTTCGACTTTCGGAGTGATCATGTCGATCGTCGATCTTTGGATAAAACTAAGCCAAGCTTGCGAATGTTGCTTTATGGATTTCACTCATAGTTCTTTTCTGCGTATCGCGTTTTCCCTTACTGGTTCGCGATATTTTGGAAAGCTCTTACTGATTTATTGCTTTTTTACCAATATCGTTTCGATTTTGCAGAAAGACATTATCTGTAAATTGATTCTTTCTTAATATCTATCCTATCTATCGACTCTTAAAGAGTTTTAGCCAATTTCCCCCTTTTACCTTGATTTATTGTTTTTTTTATCAATATCGTTTCGATTTTGCAGAAAGACATTAACTGTTAATTGATTCTTTATTAAAATCTATCCTATCTATCTACTCTTAAAGGGATTTAGCCAATTTCCCCCTTTTTCGCTTGGATTATCGATCTTTCACAAAGCTCTTGCCGATCATTTCAAGCTTCGTACTGATCAACGATGCGATGTTTCGAATAGTTCAATTTAATCTCTACACGAATTGTAATCATTTTTTGCAAAAATGGTACCAATGTCGATCTGATGATATTTTACAAAAATTTTGTCGAGGAAACCATCCTGCTGATTGCTAATATGTATTCCACTAAGATTAACGATCTAGGGATATCCCTTAAGGATCGTGCTGACTACCTATATTTCACAATCGTACTGATCAATCGAATTTTTTATTAATTCGAATAGATAACTATGTCGAACTTTTCCAAAGACTGAGTCGATCTGTTAATCTTAGCAAATATCGACATCTAATCGATACTTTGCATAACTCTCGCTGATTGAAAATCTTTTGCAAATGTTGCACCGATTTGTTGATTTTTGATAAAACATTTTTGTCAATTAGCCATTCATGACTCATTACGAAAACTAGTTATCCACCCCTCGTTATAAATGGTACAAAAAATAGTTGATCGAAAGTACCCAGTTTTATTTTCTTCCCTCTATGTACTTGATTGCAATCTTAATGTGCTTCCTGTTGAAATGAAATCCATTGTTATGTCTGGAAACATCAATAATTTCTATTTTTACGGCAAATTCCAATGATAAATCCCCTTTTGGTTTCACTTTCAACCTCTGTAGGTAAGATCATCAAGCTTTGGCTTATCGATTGTACTGTAAAAAAAACTCAATATTATCGGTAATTTAATTAGATTTACAAGATAAATTTCCCCATGAAAAAAAACAAGAAGACAAGAGCATGGTTATGACAATTTCATAATTTCACTTGTCGATCGCAATGTGTTCCAACTTGTGACAATCTTATCGGTTTCTTTTTGAGTAATATTGAGTAAGATTTACATTGGCCTAAATATGGTTTAACAAATGGAACTCCACTATTTACCTTTATGTCATTCTTCTATTTTGTGTAAACGAGGGGAGAATACACATTGATTCTGCCAATGTTACTCCAAAGATCACGAAATCCAAAAAAAGCAAAAAGATTCGAGACATTCCATAAGTTACCATGAAAATAAATCCAATTTACACTGTTCCTTCTTGTTCTTCCATTCACAACATTCACAAGATACAGCACCTTCTGTCTGAAATGGATTAGCTGAGGCGAGAGATACTTTTTTTTTGGCCAATTAAACGATCTTCTCCAACATCTTGAGCATGTTAAAAATTTAACGATCGTTTACCACAAATCATCGATATGTCTACGACAGACCCTCTGCCTCTAGTTTACAAGATTTTGTGTCCTGAGGCTATTCAATGGATACAACAGGCGTGAAAGTTTATGTCCTAGTAAATCTTCCGATGACTAAAAATTAATCGTTTACTTGATGGATAGGTCTGGGTTAGCAAGCTAGAGATAAGCCATGTACTTTTTTGCAGGTGTCCTCTAAAAGGGAATTTGATAATTTATATTTTGGAATTAAAAAGTTAAATAAAAAGAATAGTTTTACAACACAAGAAGACTCAAATTATCCCTTTAAGGACGATTGGAACACCGGTGTCCCATAAAGAAAATAATTTTTCCTGAGAACCTTAAGTTATTTTTTTCTTATGTCTGTACATAATTGTAAAGTAGAAGGTTGAAGGAATCTACAATATTTTTTGCAAGTCTCTAGCTATTTGCTATGTAGTGTTTAAGCTCAAGAATGGCGAATTTTTAAATTCTCAATTTCATAATTGATTTTATTTATTTTTTATACTTCCCATTTTTTTTTAAGCAAAACCCTTTTGGAAATATTAACTACAATACTCATACGTAATATTTTTTATTAAAGCGAAAAATATGATTCATTGGTATTGTCAGAAAAATTACTTAAATTTTTGGGTCATTTTTGTCCCTATCGTTCATATATAAGCACAAAATACACCGAATCAGACTCTGTTGGACTTTCCAAGGTTAGATATAAGACTTATCATTGATTATGTTTCCCAGTTTAATTTTTATTGTTGATTTTCAACCCGTAAAAAGTGTCTCGTCGTTAAAGGGTTATATCGAAAAGTCCTGTATTTACTGCTAATCTGCGTTTAAATAAATTGGCTGACAAAATATATTTTGAAAATATTTCAAGTAAATATTTATTAAAAGAAGTTAGTTACACGTATTTCACCATTTTGAAATACTTTTCCGAATGAGGCAACAAACTTTTGACGCATGAGAAATGATCAACTTTTGACAAACAATTATTTTTTATTTTAAATAAAATATATTTTTTAAACAGATAAATATAGTCTACATATTACAGGAAATCAATTTCCAAAAAGAAAAAAAAATTATCCACCTGGTTTCCCGAAAAAACATGTGGCAACAAACTTTTGACACCTACTGTATATTGTCATAATTTCTTGAGAACACTTACAAAAAAAATGAGTTAGGTTTGTGTCATATTTTTCCTTATGCTTATTTCATAAATTTCCTGGTCCATCGTTTGTCTTTTCTTTTGTCTTTATGGTAATTTACTCAAAATGCATATAATTTAATATATTTTTGTACATGATTCAATTGCCACTAGTTCGTTTTGGATCAACTATTATGGCAAATGCAAATATGTATCATTGTCTGTGCAGGAATTTCTTACATTCCATAACCTATTTTTATTGCAATATCGTGATTAAAGATTTGTTTGATAAGCTGAAAATATGGAGTACAAACGTTAAGTTTCTCCATTTCCTGGTACGGTAAAATTTCTCAGTATTAGAATATGATTCGAAATACTTCTTAGAAGTTTTCTGGAATCAATTAAAATCTCGGAATAAAATCTGAATAATTCTGATAAGATTGCAATGATTAAGCACAGTTCCTGGGGAAAAAATTATATTGCTTCTTTAAATTGCTGAGTGATAAGCCCCTATTCAGTGATATGATACAAAGAAACAGCCAAAAAGTCTCTGTAATCTGGTTCATTCTATAGGAAGACGCCAAGTGGTTTTTTTTGCTATTCTTCGCATCTAAAGAATTCTTGTATTTAGTTTTTGGAGAGGAACGAACCTAGTTTGAAGGAGGTCTTCAACATTCCCGGCGCCTCTGTTGAACAAAATATTTTTTAACAAAAAAAAAATCATATTTATTAGGAGTCTCTCACACGAAATATCATAAATTGGTATTTACTTATCCGATGTCTTTTAGCCAGTGCGCGCCTCTTGTGCGATAAGTCTCACAGACATCTATACTCGTAAATTCAGAAATTCTAATGCCAGTGATCTTCAGTGGACTTGAAACTATTTTAGCTCTTTTTTTCTTATTCAAGGCCAAAAATTGGAATGTTATCTATTGGGTTATTATTTTGTCCATTGGATTCGTTAAGTGGGAAAAATTAGAATCTCCATGTCGTCTTCTTCACCGTATAACTAGGGAGAGACTATTTTTCACTCAGACACCAATTAATTGAAAACATTAATCTTCACACTCATCTCCATGCACAAATTTTTTTAATCCATAAGCACTTAAGTAAATAAACATGAGCAAAAAGCGCCTTTATAATAGAATTTCAAGTGAATAGGTTATCGTCTTATGAGTGCTATAAATTAATAATATGTTTCCCAGTGAATTGTATTATTTCACACGCAGAGATAGATAAGAACAAATGGATTATAGGGCGTTCACATGCACGAAAATGCTGAGTTGATTTATTCAAAATGATGTAAAATAGCTTCAACTAGACTGTAACTGACTGATTTATGACAAAATCTATCATTACTATAGTTTTCTCAATTTTTTTGTATTAAACATTGCTTAATCTCAAAGAAACCCCTGTGTAGGATAGTTCATTATTTTAAGGAGAGAAAAGGGTAGAAATACCGGTTCATAAAGAATCTAAATCACATCTTTTTCTAGCTAAAAAAAAACATATTTTTTAAAAATTTTTTACAAGGAAATTCTTTGGAAGAACAGAGAATAACAAAATTACAATGATTTAGTAACAGAATAAGCTTTCATGAAACCATCCCTTTCAAGAGCATTTATACCTAGTTTTTGCCTTATTCGCATCAAACATCATTATTTGTTATACATCCTGAAGTCAGGCGGATTAGTTGGTCAGACACAAAATTTAAGAATAATAGGTAAGGGGAAATCGGGCGACTTTGAAAAGGAACACATTTGAAATAAGGCTTTCAGCTTCTATTTTTTTTAAATAAAACTGGATCTTACCATGATATAAAATTGTGAAGCTAAATTACACTATGATAAGGCTCAGTTCCATTCAAAATTAAGACAAAAAAGCCCTATTTTAACCCTTTAACGACGAGACATTTTTTACTGACCGAAAATCAAAAAAAAAAAATTAAATTGATAAACAAAATTTGTGAAATGTGTTACATCTAACTTTGGAAAGTTCAATAGAGTCTGACTCGGTGCATTTTTTACCTCTACATGCGATAGGGACAAAAATAGCACGAAACTTTAAGTAATTTTCTGACAATAACAATGAACAATAATTTTCAGTCTAATAAAAAAATATTACGTATGAGTAATGCAGTTTTTATTCCCAAAAGGGTTTCGCTTAAAAAAAATTGGAAGTATAAAAAATAATTAAAATCATTTTTCAATATGAGAATTTAAAAATTCGCCATTTTTAAGCTTATATATTTAGCATATAGTAAATAGCTGGAGACTGGCAAAAAATATCCTAGATTCATTCAACCTTCTGCATTGCAATTACGTACAAACATAAGAAAAAAATAACTTTAGGAAGGCAGGAAAAATTATTTTCTTTATGGGACACCGGTGTTCCAATCGTCCTTAAAGGGTTAAAAGTGCCCCTTTTCTCCCTACCATGCCTTTTATTTGTGTCTTTAAATCCCATCCAAGGCCATTAGCTTTTAGCGTTGTTTTATGATATAAAACAAAATTTTAGGAAAAATCAAATAGCATGCAAAATTTATTCCGTAAGTCATACGGGGGTGTGGCCTATTTTGTCATGGATGCAGAAATTAGATGCAAAGTGCCATAGATTCATATGAAAAAAGCCACAGAAAGCGGTAGAACCACATTCAGGGTACATCCCAAAATAGGATTTGGATAGTACCGTTTCCAAGACATTATACTTGAAGCATTGCATTGGGAAGATTAAGAAAGTAATCTGGGAGAGAGAGATTAAGGAACCTAGGACCAAAAGTGATGAGCCGAGAATTTTGAACGTTAATATCTCCCAAAGTAAAAAATACCCAGGCTTAAAATTTTTACCGTAAATTGCTTTCAAATAGGGGTTTTTAAACGTAAAAAGTTTTAACATAGAAAAAGGAGTAACAAAGTGTTCCAGGCTTTGCGAAGTGCTCGTACTCGTGACTTAGGTGCTGTACCTTAAAAGTACATCCGCATCATTAACCATTTATCAGTTATCACCGTTTTGTTTAGTTATCAGTTTGAACCGATTCACTCAAAAGATCCTACTAAAAAGTTTTAAGAGTAATAAAATTGATTTTCGGACAAAAATTACTTATCGGTTTATAACTGGTTCATTATCAGTTCTCATCTGATTTAAACTGATTCATAAATCACTCAAAAGATCCCACAAAATAGTTTTAAGTGTAATAAAATTGATTTTCAGACCAAAAATAACTTATTGTTTCATAACCGAGTCATTACTGGTTCACAACCGATTTTAAAATTAGTTATCGATTATGAATCGCTAATGAACCGCGCTTCAATGTTTTATAAGTTAATATTTTATTCGAAAATGCTTTGAATCGTCTTCTTTAGATAGTTTATCTTTCGATTTAGGCAATAAAAAAATTATCAATTTTTCTGAGCTTGTAATTAGGGTAACCCCCTTAAGGGGTGTGTCCTAAAATTAAATTTCGCGTAAATTACCATAAATTCTTACCTCTACTTACTCAGACTGCATACATTTTGTAAATTATCCTTAATATACATTTTTCTGTAAACGCCCCATAAGAACTGAAGCACATAAAAATTTGTTTTTACTATCTGAATGTTTGAAAACAGTGTTTTGGTGATGTTTGATTGTTTGGAATTCGGTAGAAGCAATAAATGTAATGGGAGAGTCATAAAAAAAAATTCATTCAGTGGTTGAATTTAAATGAAGGATTGAAGGAGAAACGAGATAGGCATTCTCAAAATATTTGCATTAGAGCCATTTAAGCACAAATAAGGAATAAGGAGGTCTGATTGAAAGCATCCAATAAATTTCTCAATTGACCGCGACATATCGAAAGTGTCAAAATTTAAAGTGTCTAATTGTCTTTCTCCATTGACTATAAAATGATGGCACAAACATGATCCCAAGGCTGTCGCTATTTAATTGTTACGGAGCAGTCAAACACTAAACATACTCTAGCTGCTAAATAGTTGTAATCTTGACGCGAGATATTTGCATTTTGAGCTTCTTCCGCGGCATTCTTGCGATCATCCATCCCGAAATCACGTCAGACACTCATGAGATGATGATGAATGTGTATGGCGCCCATAATTAGATAATCACTCACTTTTGCTATTTACCATTTGAGCAGACGCGATCATCTCACTCTCGATATGAGTGCGCATTTTCCCGCAACTATTGAGGTCTCAATTGTCGCTCTTCTTTGGATTAATTTCGCTTTAGATGGCAATATTGATGTTTGTCACGACAGCCACATCACATTAATTAATTAAATTTACACATCTACGCTGACTAGTAAAGACGAATCGTGTATATTCTCTTTTCCGGTATTTTTTTCAGTGCAAAACTCCAATATCATAGGGATTGTTAAATTTTTAGCACATTGTCAAATAGTGATCACAACACATGAGATCAGCTAGTTTAAAAATGCTGTTCAAACAGCTGGTACAATGGTGTCTCAAAAGTAGGTTATTAGAATATTTTAAGCATATTAATAAATTCTCACCATTATTCACAGATCATCTTGGTCAGAATACTGAATTCTATATTTGGGTTTAGCAATAAAACACTCAAAATCACCATTCAATTTTTCAATTCAAAAAAATAAAGAGATACCTAATATTCAGGTCAAGTTTGTCCAGTAAAGTAAATAGTGTGGCACCCCTTTGCATCAAAATACACCAATTTTGATCAAAGTTGCATATTCAAGCGCAAAGATTTATTAGTTGGGCTTGTTTGCAAAAGTATCGATATCGCGCATACAAATTTTTCAATTAAACTTTTGCCACCATCAAATTTGTTATGCAAAACTTATTTGCAAGATACATTGGCACTTTAGAGATGTTTTGCAAATTGGTTTTTACAAAAAATGGCACCCCCACAGGCTAATGTGACCAATGGAAATCCATAATTTTCCGCTCAACTATTTGGAATAATTTGAATATAATAAATTTACTTTCAAATTCGACCTCCTTCAATACGTTTTGAATTATGTCGAAGTTGTAAGTAGCAGTAGAAACACTTAATCGTGCAAACACATCAACATAGGGGGAAGTAGGGCACCTTTGAATTGGGGTACCTTTGAAATCGGACTTTTTTTCCTGTTTTAAAACGGAACTTGACTTTAGCACCTTTTTAAAGTTACCTTCTTTTCAAAAATGCCCCACTCTCCCTACAATTGCTTATTAAAATTTATTTGAAAAAATATTTTTAAAATACGAAAAAATACGAATTTATAATAGATAATTCAATGGAAAATTGACTACTTCTTTGCAGTGAAGCTTTATCCTCATAAAAATCTACACACAGTAGATTCTCTCTAATGCGGTTCTTTTAACATCGATCTACTTCTTAATTCGGATAGTAGTTACATTAAAAAATTAGTTGATACTTTTCACGTTTGATATACAAACGTTTGGTTTTTTTTTTTGATTGTAATGTAATTTTGTATTATTGTCGGTTTTGTATGGAATTTAAAATAGGGGGAACTAGGGGTCCGTAGTTGATAAGGTACCTTGGTAAGATGTTATACCTTGCCTTAGAAGGAATTTTAAAGAAACCACTATTTATTCGAAATAAACACCTTCCTTCAGTATTTATTCCATTTATTCAATATTTATCAGCCTGATACAAACAATTTATTACAAATACAGTGCCCTTCTCTAATCCGGATCGCCGTAATCTGGACGAGTTATCGACGGTTAAATTTAAAATAATTTTTAGGTGATGTATGCATGTAAGCAATGGAAATTTATTATCCTGTGATGTTTTTGTTTAATAAATGAAGTATAATAGCATAGAATTCTCTAATTATGTCTTTTTAACCTTCTTTAAAACTTTTATTCTAATTCTACAAGAAAAAAAATTGTATTATATTTTCGAGACGTTGAACAAATTCAAAAAATCCATCCGAATAACGAAGCGGACAGTGTAATACGAAGTGAAAAATTCATTTACTGGCTAATCTGCTCTGATCACCCCTACCTAACACTGGTAAAAACAAAAGGATCAAATTGATCTTTTTGCAAAGGATGGATCAAATTAACATGTTCTATTATGAAAAATGTCTATTCAGAGTTTGAAAGTTGATCCATCATTGGGAAAAGGATTAATTTTGAATCAATTTGATCCTTTTATTTTTACCAGTGAAGGTATCCTTTGCATAGCACTTCGGACCGGAGAAACGATTCCTTTATAGACTAGGCTCGTTTCTAAAGTATTTAGGAATGCAAATATCGCTTTAAGAAGGTATTATATTGGCAGGAATGCAAAATGAACTAAAGAGATTGTTTGGAAAGAGTAAAAAGACTGCACTTAAAAAGCCACACCAGAAACTCAATCTGATAAAAACATACATAATTCTGCATTACCTATACCATACCGCTTCACCTCGACTGCTCCCTTAAAGCAGTCCTTCAACGACTCGATGCCATCATCAGAGTGGTCATCAAAGAAATTATGCACCTGCCACTAAGCGTAACAGATATCTTCTCTACTGCAATAGGAATGACGGTGGCCTCGGCATACAATAACTCGAGGTCATCGTTATATTGACCACTCTGAAAGAGGGTCTGTGTTTTCTCCAAGCAGAGAACCCTGTAATGCCAAGCTTGGTGTGAGAAGGTGGGCTTGAGTAGTGATTTCGGAAAATTGCCGAACGTTTTAATTGCCTTTGTCAACGCATGAAGCGGAGGTATTTAAGAAAAACTCAAAAAAAATCTGGCATAATGGTTAGACAGTAAATCTCAAGGATCCACGACAACCGTTTTCAAGGAGAACTGTCTTGGCAACAGTTGGCTCTTCCGACCGGAGCTCCTGAAGCCGAGCAGTTTCCTTACCGCATTACGAATACAGACGAACACCTTAGCTTAGGTAATCGTGTAGCCCTAAGCTTCGTCCAAAATCTAATCTAAACTATCGCAGATACGGTGCAGTGGTGGAAACTTTGGGGCACATTCTTAGAATATGTACCCATACAAAAAGAAGGCGAATTTACCACCACGGCAAATTCATTTATCATTTCAAAAATTGCCCTCACGAATCCAGAAGAAGGAATTATAAAGAAGGCTCCAATTGATCTGCCGTCCGGTTTTCGGCTCAGACCCGACCTGATTGTAATAAAATCGGAAAGTCCTCCATGTGATCGATATCATAGTCCATCACCAGGATGAGACAGGGCTCTCCGATGGTTCTCCGATTTGGTTTCTACTTTGGTCCAAAGATTCGGGGTAGCCACTCACTCCAGGCACTCGGGATTACATCTAAGCGAGTGGCGCATCCCATCTCACTAATCGCCTTTCGTAACTCCATCGTTATTTATTATGAATTCATGGACTACAAATGGGCGAAAGAGAACTTAGGACAATTTTAGTCCTCCGTTACACCTCCAAGATCTAGGCTTCTAGTCTTGTTTTGTGTTCTGTATGTTTCTAGTGCAATATGCGTACTGTTCTCCTATGTGTCATTCGTTTACCTTCTATTTTGAGGGGTAGTTTTACTTATAACACGTCGCACACATCTGATTCTTTATTTATTTATTTTTTATTATTTTATTAAAATGACTGCCAATTTCGAACTATGATCAGCTGGAAATCGTTTGACCATCGCAAGCCTGGGGAGGACACAAACAAGAGGAAAACCCAGCAATATGGGTGGTAATATACGGGCGCAAAAGGCTTAAGTGTCCTTGCAGACACAGCAAAGAGCAATTCAGCCGTCTTCTTTCGTTTCCAAAATAAGGCGACCGGCCAAACGTAACCGGAAAATCCAGAAAGACACTATGATTTTTTTTTGAATTAGGTATTAGACTTCAGAGGATGAGACCTATATGATTTTATAGATAGTGACCCTTGTCCTTTGAAGAAATGGTCGACATAAGTCCATTTAGTGTAGCCAGGGTTATGACGTTTCCTATGTTTTCCATATGTTTCTAGCGTGCCGGAAAAACTTCCGAGTTTATTAGCTGTTTTCTGTCATTGTAGAATGAATTAGTAAATAATACAAATACAAAATAAAAGCCAATTTAATATAGAATAGGTCACCGAAAAACCCAAATTGGCAACCTACATAGTTTCGGAGATATCTCGTGAAATATGTACGAAAAGGAGAAAAAAATTACACTAAAACTGGTCGCATTTTTTAGACCTAATGTCACCCCCCCCCCCCCCCTGAGTGTAGCCATAAAAATCAATGTTTACGATTACCCCATGTTTCCTACTATCCCGGTTTAGCCTAAATTATGAGTGTGTAAATTTAAATGAGTATACAAATGATCAAAAAAAAATCGTTTTTAATTCAAATAGTTTTTTTTCCATAATTAGAATAAAACTTCGATCTGAAACGTTCAAATTCGAGAGAGTTTACTGTAAGGAAAATGAGTCAGCCTTTATTAAAATTATACGATACAACAGAAGTTCTCTATGTTAATATGGCTCCACCCTCATCTAAATTTTGAATTCGAGTTCTTTTTTCAGTAACCGAAAATATGTTTAAGGCTGTTTCCTTTTGTTTTTCATGAAACAACATTTCCTATTCTCCGAAATGTTACACAAAATAAGAATAAGAATTGCATCATTCCAGTTACTATTTCCATAAATTCCATTGAGTGAATATCATGCAAATATTTTATTGTTTTATCACCATACCCCTCTTATCTTTGTCCTGTTTTCTGGTCCGAAGAGAGCGTCTGATGAGCAAACAAGAACAGGGCCCTTATTCTGCTGTGAAACGCAGATTTATCACTAATTTCGTGATAGTGCTTGTGTGTGTGAGGCTGGCTTCGGCCCACATTAAATGAAACTGTGAACAAAATAATCACTGTAAAGCACACAAACACCTTTCACGAGACTAAAATTGTTGTCCTTTGACTTACCAACTAAGAAAATTCGCGAAAAACTCTGAAAAAATCCGTCAACTACATTTAACTCCACTGCAGTTGTCAATCTTGAGCACACTCTTGCTTTCGCTCGCACTCTCTCATTCGTTCTTTGGCTGCGTGATGAAATTTCAAAATAATTACCGTTGGACATTCTATTTCATAAATTTAGCCAATTTTAATAAGATTTCTTGCAACTACTGTGCCAAGCAAGAAAATTAAAATTTTCAATGATTTTCTTTTTTAATTTATAGTTTTCACTATGTGTTTCTGTAAAACCTCGAGAAATCACAGGCAAGGGGGAAATATTAAGTTGGAAATGGTGTACAAATTTTGAAAGTAATTCATATAAATTATGAATTGTCGTAAATATTTTAGACGGATGGGTCAGAATTGGTTGGAATTGGTAATTTAGCAGTAATTTTTTCATAGCATGAAACTTATGCTCTTGAGTATGTCGCTGGAAAAAAAGAAGAAAAAACACGGAATTGTAGAACGAAGTTTTGATGGGTATTATTTATGAGTGATTGGTCTGAAATTTCGTAAATTTTGTGAAAGAAAATTTGTTTTCCCGGAGTAAGTAGTCAGATTGAAGCATCTACCGTCGCCACCATCGCAAAAGTTAATTACAAAGTCACCCATCCGGCAAATTTTGCTGAATTCTGTAGAATTTACTCTAAAAGATGGTTCCGATCATTGCATTGTATGAAAATACAATATTATAAATTTTCGCTACTTTCCACAAGGTATTGTTCTGTTAAAATAAGCTTGGCTTATTTTCTTTGAAATTATTTATCAACTTGGTGGAATAATTTTTTGTACATAGAGTTTGTATCACTAACTTTAAATACTCTTATTTCCTTCCCAAACTCTTTTCCCCATCCCCGTTTTGAAAGGGGTTTCACAAAAAATCTAGTGAAACAATGGGAATTATATATTTCTTAAAATTAATAGAAAGAATATTAATAACTCTATTTCTTTGCGTTAAACAGCAATTTTCCACCTCAAATGCATTTAATTTTTCATCTCGGGACCTCCAGGAGCTCGCGAGATAAAATTTGCGTGGTTTTTAAAATAACAGCCATTTTCACGATTTTTCCTCACTACTACACATGCTATGTCGCTGAAAGCGCCAAATCTCCACGCACACAGAACCAAAGCTCTGTGTATGATGTGTATTTGCATCACGCAAAATCGTGATTTTTAGGCGTGATAAGCTCCGTTTCAACAGCAGAATAGGCCCACAGATAAATAATTTACATCGTGTTCTCAATATTAACTCTTCCCCCGAAAGAATGGAAGCCTCATTAGACAAATAATCGTAGAAAATTACACTAAAATCTTCACCAGAATATTGCGGGAGTGAATGTTCTCACCCCGGAGTCATAGAGAAAGAATGATCATCATAGATCACGAAGACTGTGATTCAATGCTATGAGGAGAATTTATTGATATTAATGTTGAAGATACAAAATGCACCATTTGCCTTTAACTCTCGTGACTCCCCATATGGGTGTATCGATGATAATGATTATGACATGAATGAAAAATTGTTGAATGCATTTAACAAACATTTATTGAGATAGATCAGAAGCTGCAACGGCAATTCCCAAAGCAATGACAATAAATCAGAGGACATATCATACAATGTCTCTTTCTATTTTATGCAGAGGCGCTTCTTTTGTGATACAACCAATAGATAACAATTTGTAACAAAATTATTCACTCAATATCACTTGATATTCAATACGAATCACTGTCAAGTGATTTTCTGCTGTTGGAACGTGCGTAAGATCTTCCAATCAAATATCCATTTTTCCCATTAAAATAATTCTTTTTTTTTCATTCTACTTATTAATTTCCCTTGAGTGTCGAGTCAAATTTATGGCTTGAACAATTTGTAAATTTGTAATCATGATCAATGTGACGCGATCAAGTCCAAGGTGTAGCCATCTATTAGTTTTTTATTCTATGTGCCTGGTTTAATTGACTTCTGTTGAGACAGACACAAATTCCATAAAGATGTGTGAGACGACTCAACTGCCGAAGACTGTTTTTTTTTGTCATAGAACATAAAAAAGAGTGATTGACATTAGTCGACATGTCTTAA
The DNA here is from genome assembly GCF_024763615.1 of Phlebotomus papatasi. Taxonomy (NCBI): domain Eukaryota; kingdom Metazoa; phylum Arthropoda; class Insecta; order Diptera; family Psychodidae; genus Phlebotomus; species Phlebotomus papatasi. The sequence goes on from NC_077223.1 coordinate 94,447,484, forward strand.
GATTTGTTAATAGTTTTTCATAAATATTTTTCCCCCCGCTCATTCCACTCTATAAATTCACAAGCGCCTGGCAAAGCCATTGAGAGAACTCTCACGTTAGTACTTGTGACTGCATCCGGAATTCAATAAAAAAAGAGCAATTATTTTCAATAAGGGGAAAATAACTACAAAATTCTTCACACCACTCTGAGAACATCTCTCAAAGGCCTTCTCTCATTAACTGCAGCATTCAGTCCAAAAATAAATCACTGCAAATCATTCGAAGGATTACTCTATTGACTATTAATTGCTAATAAACTTGTATGATTGTCTTAAAGCAATTTCACACAAGATTTACCATCGAATTATGGTGAATGAGTCATGTAACTGAATGCAGTCGATGTAAGAATTTATTTTTGTGAAAAACAGCTCAAATATAATAAAATTGAGTGATGTGCCTTTATTGTGTTTACTACAAACACAAATATTGTGACTCAACAATTTAATAATATTTTCTAAAACAATAAACAAATTTTCGGTGAAAAGTAAATATTTGCATGATTTTCATAGTTCGCGAGGATCAGTGTGAAGAATCTAAAGATTGGCGAATAGACGATTATCAAATTACAAAAGCGTTTAGATCACAATTTTATGCTTATTACACACTGACTGAGTTGTTTAGAAAACAACAAAAAACACAAGAAAAGAAGTTGCTAGGCAGTATGATAAAAGTAATATAGAGTGACTAATCAATTAAAATTCTTTAACCTTTAAATTTTAAAATGAAGAGATGAAAATATTGCTGAAAATTTTCTTAACATAGAACAGGAGCGAAACTGGTTTAAAAGTGAGATTAAATAAAACAATTAAAAAAAAAGATGCAGAAACTTCTATGCAAATTTCTCACATACGCTTTCTTTAAATAATTTAAACAATGAGTAATATAAAGAAAAATTTTCTTAACAATTGTTAATAAAACTAACATTAGGGGGGAATAGGGGCTAAATTCCTTAAGGATTGAATTTGTCAGAAGGATGTTTGGGTAGTATGACAAAAGAGTCTTGAAAAACCATTATTCAACCAAAATAAATACAAACTGAATTATTGATTGAATAGGATTATTGAATTATTATAGGCTAAATATTTTCTAGGATCCAGGTTGTACCTTTACCCCTGTGTAAATACAATCTTACGTAATTTGACAAGAGAGAAATTCTGATTCTTTTCATGATTAGAGAACTATAATGTATTGGACACACTTACGACTTAAGCACAGAGATGATTAAACTCGTTCATAGCCAGGTCTCTTGTTTGTATAGGCTTCAGACCTGAGACTTATGCCCTAGACACACTTACGACTTAAGCCGAGAGACGACTTAGAGGAAAATTATGGTAATGTAGTTTAATCATTATCTCAATAATTACGCTAAGCCGTCTCTCAGCTAATCCTCAGGTCTGTCGAGGCCCTTAGCCATATGGCTTAACTTATTCTAAATTCTTATCGATGAAGATTTGTTTTTAGAAAAAATAACTATGAATTGGATTTATAAGGGACAAGTGACACTAGAACTAGATACTGAAAAAGTAATAAATTGTTGCTATTTAGGATTTCGAGACGTTCAGGAACTGAACTAAACCTCTAGTGTAAAGACCATTTTGCAAACTACAAACGAGATTTAGCATTCACTGGTACCAAAAAAAATAACGTGTACTCTATTTCAAATAGAACTATTTGTAAATTTATATATTAGTCAATATCGTGCAATATTGTTAATCACAATTATTTTTGAACTGGACGCTATCTCGCGATTTAAGCAAGTTTACGCTTACGAACAGCTTGCAAAAATCTTAAGTTATTTTATAAAACTAAACTGATTTCGAAAGTCACAAGATATGTTAATCACATCATAAACTATTACTTTTATGACTTTTCAAAACCTATTTAAGGTAAGAACTTAAGATTTTCGCATGCTGTCCATAAGTGTATAACATCGATAAGTAGACTCCACTCTACGTGATTTCTGAAACAAATGACTTCATTTGCAAAGGAATAATAGTGTATTTCAGTGGAAATATATACATTTGTATATACTAAAATATACTAAAATACTAAAATAATGTTTAGTGAGTTCCAGTAAGTTCTAAGCCTCGTTTGTAGTGTATCAGAAATTAAGTCGGCGCTATGAACGTATTCAGTTTAGCCGTCTCTGCATGCATTTTAGTCGTAGATGTTTCCAGAATATTAAGCCTCATAAAATTGAAATTATGAGAATGGTTCTCTGCATATGGATACTCTCCTTATTAAATAAAAAATTGAAAAACTCAAAGCGAAGCTTTAAATTAGTTTTTCCGATTTACTTAGAAGGTTTACTTAGAACGATTAATAATTATACTTTGTATTAGTAATTTATTTCTGGATCTTCCTTTCAGTACTATTCTGAGATAAAGAAAATTTTAAAATTTCAAGATTTCCTATTTTAATTTTCGAGTTATGTTCAAAAAGTAGGGGGAATTTTCAAAATTTGGCCCATTCGATTCTCGAGATTTTTCTTTTTTTTTAGTTTCATTTTCTACGGATAAAAACGTTACACCTGTTTTAGAGTTTTTGACGATTTTTTGCTAATGAATAAATGATAAAAGAATATATATTTAAATTTGTGTAAAAAAAATAAAATTAAACGCTCAATAGCACTTAAAATGTCAAGTATAGCATTTAGGGAGTTTATTTTGTGCAAAAATAGAATTAAAAATTGTTATAGGTCCTCCACAAAAGACCTAGAACATGATAATGATGTTCCTCGGCCCTGGACGTCAAAAACTGATTAAGGCATTGAAACAGTAAGAAAAATTTTTATGCAAAACTGTCAAATAAATTAAAGAAGTTTATCTAAGTTTATCAGTATATCGATTAGCTCATTTCTTGTAATTTTTCGTTCACACATCCTTATTTGTTCGTGATTTTTTTTCAACACCGTACTTAACAACACTGTAATTATGCTTCCATCACCGTTTTTACTGGAATTATTCTCTACTCTACAGAGACTTTTCCTGTCCCTAGGACTGAAAGCACCCAGGAAAAGTTGGCGTTTTGGTACGATTGAGGTGATAAAGACCATATCGCCGGAATTGCGTGAAGCAATATCAAAAAGCCCATATAAGGTTTTGAGGATTTAAAAAATCTTAAGCACAAGTACATTATATCTGACAGGAATTATTTTAAATGGAACAAAATAGTTTTTTATGAATAAATATTTTTAGAAAAAAATAAAAATTCACTTTACTTTTTGTACACTCCTCGTACTTTTACAATTTTGATTTCCAGTTTAGTCAATATTAATGTTTTTATTTTGCATTTTTGCACCAAAGATTAAGGAAATTTAATACTTTGAATTTACTATATTTGAAATAATACGACTTAATTATATATTTAAATTTAAAACTATTATTAGATTTTTCTTGTTTTTTTTATTCAGTTACTTAAGTATAAATCCGTTTTAATATAGAACTAATTAAGAGATTGAAAAAAATTGAAGTTTTTTTTTAATTAGGTCAATAAAAAAAAAGGTCTAAAAAAATTGTTTCGAATTAAAACAAGGAACAATTATAATATTATCACAGAAGGTGAATGAAAATAAGAAAATTTCAGTAAATAATATACTGAGAAATTAAGTTTCTAAGTTCAGAAATACTAAGTTCTAAATTTCTAGGAAAATACGAATAACTAACTTAATGCCGTGAATACACTACCTACTCAAAAAATACAATAATTTATGAAAAGTGCTTGTAAAATATTGTTCTGTTATGTTATTAGTGCATCCTTAATAATGGTTATTGTTATGGTTATTAATAATAGTTGCGATAAAAAATGAAGTTGGGAAAATTAGATTGTCTCTATTTAGGGGTCCACCTCGAAGACGATTTCCACAAGGAATTTTTAATGCCCAACGCACAATAACTTTTGTTTACTAAACATGTTTTTGACATTTCAATGAGAGTGAGCGAGATCTAGATCTAGTCATCTCGCTCAGTTTCATAGGAAAATTCAAAAACATGTTTACAAATAAAAGTTATTGTGTGCTAGGTATAATGCCCAGCGCACAATAACTTTTGTTTGTAAATATGTTCTCAAAGTTTCCTATGAGAATGAGCGAGATGACTAGATCTAGACCTCACTCACTCTCATTGAAATGTCGAAAACATGTTTACAAAACAAAAATTATTGTGCGTTGGGCATAATACGGAAAGAAATATTTATTTTCAAATAAATGACAATAACTGTAAAAGCTTAAAAGCCCCTGAAATCAGTGGAATGTCTCTCTCTGTAAGCTCATTGTGGCGGAAAGCCATTCACAAGATGGAATGTAACACTTTAAAAATGAATGGGTGAAAGATAAAATATTGGCAGGAGACGAGAAGTAATCCTCGAGGCTAATTATACGATCCGTTAAGATCACAAACTGAAGTATCTCTCCAAGATGAAATTGATATGAGCTACTCCCCCATTTCGTGAAGTTGCCAGGAGCGCGAGACAAGATCTTAGCAAATGGTGAGACAATGGGCAGGGTAGGTGGCTTGGAGAGTGTGTGAAATATTTATTTGAACCAGTCATTTATAGCTTTGGAAAATGACGCCTACACTTGAAACGGATTAGATGCAGTGTTGCGAAGTGAATCTTTTCGCGCATTCCTGGTTGTTATTCACCATGATCCAAATAACCAATAAATGTGATCATACTCTATAAGAAAGGTCCACTTTTATGAACCATAAAAGGAATTATTCTTGGCAAACCATCTGCTTGCACTTGAGTATGGCCAATGGGAATTGAATGTAAAGTATGGGGGATGAGGACGTATTAGAGCTTTTGGGATTGGGATGAGACTTTATGAGGAAATGCTAAAGTGAGATTCTTTATTGACATCACGCACTTTATGATGCAATTTGAGGCCTTGGGGATGATTCTTCATCATCTTATCGGACTCAATACACAATTGTGTAATTGTTCTCATTCTATCCCATAAAATGGCTCTTCTTCTCTGCTAATTGCATTCATGTCTGACGATGAATTGGTGCCCCCGTAAAAAAAAAGTTGTGTACCATTTCCGCATTTTATTCACACGTTCCATCCACTTGACATTGAAAGTGAATTTATGACGGGGAAAATTTGCTAATTTTTCGCTTCCCCGTGCTAGATGAGACTGTTGACCAGAAGAATCGGTCTCTAGTGTGAAATTCACATAATGAACTAAATGATGGCGTCATTTGCATAGAGCTTAAACCACATCAACTTCCAAAATAACAACATTGATTGCAAAATTTATGTCTGGAGTAAAAAAAGAAATTATGTCATTATATCCATTTTGTGCCCATATTCAACCTAGCCGTCTAGCATAATTCTACGATAATTCAATCACAATCGCAGAATTTGTCCCATCTAAACGTTTACAGAGTGATTAGATAGAAAATTCTTCAAGATTTGCATAATTTATTTTATTGTCATGATGGGGCACGTCTAGAATTCACCACATGACGCTGCCTTATCTCTTCTCCCAAGATATATTTCTACATGCAAGATCAATCGACGCGATCGAGTTTTTATTTGTGTTTTCCATCTAACATTTCAATTCTTACTCCATTCTTTCTACCTGATAATCTCCTAAACAATGTCACAACTCTGTCTGTTTACAATCATGTCAATCGTGATTGATTTATTCACCATTGCAGTATAATTTGCAATGAGAAATTCTCTCCCATGCAATATGAATATTTTAAGGAAGCTTTATGAAATTGTTTAATATTAATATATTTGTGTTAAGTAATATGGAATACAAGGTTATTTTAAATGAAAATCTTTTCATTTTACCTGAAAGAATTTCTGAATCTTGGTTCTAATTATACAAAGTGAGAGAATTAAGAGAAAACACATCATCAACCGAATTGACTTCATGGAAACACGTTGAAGAACGATGTAGCATTAAAGTTCTATGATGAAATGCCGAAAGACTTTATTGAAATGAAGTTGATGGCAGTTGATAACATAAAAATCATAAGCAAAATATATTAGAAAAACATTATGGTCACTATCTATTTAAGTATCAACCGATGTGCCCTATTAAATAGGGTGAAAGGAACACCTACTGACACTTTAAGAATTGACACTTTCAGTACCGATTTAGGATATGAAATTTAAGCATCTCTTTTTATAAGAAATGGTAGATTACAGAAAAACATCATATTACTTGCATTTTACCAGATACATAAAATAAATTTCATCATTTTGATAAAAGTGTCAATAGGAGTACCCTGTCGAATAGGTGTTCCTTCGACCCTAATACATTTTTGTCCTAAAATTAACACTTTCTTTATTCAGCGGCTAACCCTTCTATCATTTTGTTTCTAGATAGCATTGACTTTAGGGAGGGGCCACCGAATTCCTAAAGTCGATATCTCATACCGTTTGTCCTCTAATACGGTTACAAGCTTTCGCACAGAGAATTGTACCACTGAATTAAGAAATTTACTGAAATTTGGTACAGTAGTAGGGGAAGTCTTTTAGGCTACGCACATATCTGGCTTCAAACACTGCATATATTTACCATATTCTAATTAATCTGACCTACAGCAATGTATTTTAAGGGTTAGTATTAAGTCAGACATTTCCTGAAAAAAAAATAGATTAGATTCATTGAAGGAACATGGGAAAAATACGAAACGTCCGAAACCGGAGTGTGTGCAAAACTTAAAAGACTTTCTGTATTGTCACACAAATAAAATTACTGATACGTTATTTTTGCATCAGTATTATGCAAAAATACATAACCGAAAATGTACAGAGCTTGATATAGCAATATAATTGACCGATTATTCTGATTTTTATTTTTTTAAATGATACAGACATAGGGTAGAGTCAGTACTTTTCGCCACCATTAAGCTTTAGGGGCCTCGTAAGGTGTGATATTTTTGTCAGACTAAAATGAATTTTTGTATAAAGATTCTTTGAAGCAATATCTATCTGAAGCAATATATATCTAGAATACGTCTTGAGAATTTTAAAGAATCTCATTGAAAAATATGCATTTTCCCCAAATGTGCTTGTTTCAGTACTTTTCGCCACCTGTTCTAAAACGAATTTCAATTAATTAAGAGAAGTAATAACGTATTGGGATATTAGAACAGAACATATTATGAGTGTTGAAATGCTACTTATTCTTAAATGCCTTAAATCAGTTTATTAGGTGGCAAAAAAGTACTAACATGGCGAAATGGGCTGACTCTACCCTAATACGATTTTAAGTTTTTTTTATTGCTTTTTAATTTCCTAAAATGTTTTTTTGGATCAAATAAGCGTTAAATAGACTGTGTAATATTTTACTTCTTACTTAAGTGTTGAGTGATCATCCCAAAATTCTATGTCTTAACTAGTCTGGAAAAAAAGGTTTGTCAAATTGACAAGACAAGTTAGTTAAAAGTATGTTTTTCCATGGAAAATGCAAGAAAAGTTTTGTCAAATTGGCAAACAACATCCTTTTGACGAAATTTGAACAAAATCCGTTTGTTCATTTAACAAGACTTTTTTCAGGGTACATCTGAAATTATTTCTAGGGTATCCGAGTCAAAGAAGCGCTTTCGCTATATTATTGTTTAAAATCCAAAAAGGAAAGGATTATTTTGGCTAACTTCATATTTACATTGATTTTTATTTAATTTCTTCAAATAATCATTTTGATTTGTAACAGTGTATAAGATGATCGAATATGCAGAATATTGCATTACCGCTGACTAAGCGACAAATTCGATCACATTATCACTTTCTGCATTCCATTGTTCTGTCAGAAAATAAAATTATTTAGTTCTACGTAAGAAGCGTAATTGTTAACATGATTTCTTTATTGTTATCTTCTAACACTCAAATGTTTTTCTTCAGAGAAAATTCACATCAAGGCACTTACTTATTGAAAAAAAAACGTTAATATCATAAAAAATCCCAATCTAAAAGATGTGAAAGAAATAATTGTTTTTAAAAATCTTGGAAATTTGAAATCATAGGACAAATAATGTAAAATTTGTCATAAAAAAAGCAAAATTTTTTATGTATTATTTCTTAAAGTAGTTTAGAAGCAATTTGAAAGCAAAGGAATTTATAGATACATAGGTTTTCCTGATTTATTCCTATGAAATCCAAAACCTTAACATCGTTATTATTAATCTTATTGTTACTTCTTGATAATGACCAAGGGGCATGACATTTCCTAAGTTTTCCACATATTTCTAGCGCGCCGGAAAAACTTTTGGGTTTATTAGCTGCTTTTTGTCAGTGTAGAATGAATTAGCAAATAATAGTAATACAAAATAAAAGCTAATTTAATATAGAATAGGCAACCGAAAACCCGAAATTGGCAAGCTACGTAGTTTTGGAGATATCTCGTGAAATGTGTTACAAAAAGGAGAAAAAAATTACACTAAAATTGGTCGCATTTTTCAGAGCTAATGTCACCCCCCTTATTAACCAGTGGCGGATACAAAGAACAAAAGTATGAATACAAAATTGTATACACATGGATTGAGGTTCCCATAATTCAGGATTAAGAAAATGGTTTGTTTTAGCGTCAAAGATGTAGCAAAGATTTTAGTAAGAGGAGTGACCTAATTGGACAATTACCTTCAAAAGGAACATTTTTTTCGAACGCAAAAAAGAGCTTTCACAAAAATTTCGAACAAAGAAATTTAATTAATCGAAATTATTATTATACGAATATTATGTAAACTAAATCCATTTGTAGGAACTGTGTTTCGAGGAAAGTCTGTTTTTTTATTCTATTTCTACGTCTATTTTGACGGATTTAGACAAAAGGGGTAGAAAAACGTTCTCATGGATCTGATAAGCTTTATATTGGAGAAAATTGTATTTTAAGCCTTCGAAAATAATGTCTCAAAACGATATTCTTTGACCAAAAAGGCTTTTAGACTCTTTATTGACTTATCTTTGTCCGATTTTGATTATTTAGTGCAGATAACTCACAAACAGTTTTTAAATAGTTTTTCAAAAGTAAATATTAGTTAGCTTTAGTTTTTCTTTATTGGAAGTCCATTAGGAAGATTTTAGCAAGATTTCCGTTTAAAATACACCATCAAACAATTTCTGCATCGTTTTTCATAATCTGAAATTAATTTTGCAAAGTCGAGAACACTTCCTCAAAAAAGTCTCGAAAACGTCTAAAATGTTTCCAAAATGGGCTTGTATTGCGTAGAAATTCCGATAAAGAAAGAAAATATTCCTGTTAATGTATTTGAAATTAAACAATATTATAACAATCTAATAATGGGAACTGGCGCGATTTTGTTGATAGGGAGTGTATCCGGTGTTCGCCAGTGGGAAAAGTGGTCACCCTAAGAGGAAAACACTTTTTTGGTCTTGCCCAGAGCTTTCGGTCCCAATATGGACCTTCTTCAGTGGTTGATTAAATTGTGTTTTCGCAGCTTTTCTCAGGGATTGGTAGATTTTTGTTGGCTAGGAAGATCATCACCATCAGGATGTCACTATGGGGGGGTCTTTACTTGTGAAAATTTCTCACTATTTCTTGTAATATTTAAATAGGTTTGGAAAAATTGTGATGCGAAATTCCAAACCTATTTAAATATTACAAGAAATAGTGAGAAATTTTCACAAGAAAAGACGCCCCCCCCCCATAGTGACATCCTGATGGTGATGATCTTCCTAGCCAACAAAAATCGACCGATCCCTGAAAAAAGCTGCGAAAACACAATTTATTCGACCACTGAAGAAGGTCCATATTGGGACCGAAAGCTCTGGGCAAGACCAAAAAAGTGTTTTTCTCTTAGGGTGACCACTTTTCCCACTGGCGAACACCGGATACACTCCCTATCAAAAAAAATATATATATTCAATCATTTGATGGTTATCATAAGCTGAAAGCTTGCTAAAGCCACCAAGAAGACATTTCCTTGAAGAAAATGCCGGGAAATTTATCAAAAATAGAATATAAAAAGCTCTTTACGACTCCAAAAACCTTTTCAAAGACGGCATTGTAGCTTCTTTTGCGGAAAGCCCATTTTGGAAAGTTTAAAAATTATATTTTCCACACTTATTTTAATATATTTCATCGGTTTTTAATCAAAATTATATGATTTTGGGATTTTTTAAAAGTTCATAGACCCAACAAAAAATATTTCAAATCAGAACTACCTTGGTTGAAAATGTCCTTAAGTTGAGCTAAATGTCCTTTATTTTTTCATTTTATTTTCCTTGTATCTAGGGAAATAGGCATGGTCCGCACAGAGTGAACCTTCAAACAACGCAAATTTTCTCTTTGTTTACAAAGAGCCAGTTCGCCATTTCTTAGCCAATCATTAAGCTCATAAGAAGAAATGAGTAATAGTAAGTCAGCTCTTTGCAAACAATGAGAAAATTCACATCGTTTGAAGGTTCGCTCTGTACGAACCATGCCTACATTTCCCTATATTCGTTGCAAAGACGCACTGCTCCATATAGTTTAGTTGTGTGTTATAACTTGCGTCTGTCTCTTATTAAGAGGCTAAACGGTGATATATATAACTTGTGGCTTTCTATTATATACCTAAAGTCGATATTCTTTAGAAATGTTTTTTTTCTATATTTTTCTAAAATTTTTATTGGCTTTTGTTGGGATTTAATATTCATTGTGATCAAATCTTAAATGAAAGTATTCAAAAACAATCTAAAGATTCTATTTAACATAAATACTTCACAGAAATTAATTAAGTATTTCATCATCCACTAACTGACATGATAACAGTTTTATTCGACTTCAAATAAATTAATTGTCTTTAATTTTAGACTACACTGTTAAAAATAACTTTATCATAAAAGTATTAATTCCATGGCGATGTAATACAGCTTTTCGTGATTATTAAATTTAATGAACCATTCCTGTATCGTAAATCTTCAGTAAATATTCTGATTCTAAGTCAAAGGAATACAGTGTTGCATCATAGCTGAATCCTCCTTTTTCAGATCATCATCTTTATTTCACAATTTTTCCTCTGGGCTTATCTTCAAAAATTCATATAAACGTGATGTGTGCTCTATGTGCTACTTAAACAGATATAGAGGCCGATTCAGGAAACAATTCATCACCGAAGAATCTCCTATTCAATAAAACGAATTATAGGGTTTCTTATTGCCGTGAGCGAAAATGCTTCTCTTTGGCCTATCTTTGCGAACACACAATTACATTTATCTGGAGCCATGCTTTCGCATTCTTTCAAGTCATATTTTTTTGCTCTGTTTACACAATCCAATACTGAGATTTTCCTTCCATTATTTACACATAAATAGACACAGTGTATCGGTCGAAGGAAAAAAAAAATCGAGGCAAATTAAATAGTGAAAAATTGCTATAGATTTTCTCTTTCTATCACTCTCGATGACTATCTAAATGGCCAAAGAGATAAACAAATAGTAAATTTGCAGCACTTGACGCTTATTCCTCTGCCCGCTAAAAATATCAGGGTGAGAAAATTCTCTGTATACTTTTTTTCCGCATACCGCACTTTACAAAATGAACAGTAAAACCCATTGAGCACTTGGCAGAGGAACTCTTTGTCTAAACAATCGTGTACCTTGATCGTGAATTTTCTGGTCCAAGGTGCAAAAGAATGGCGGGATTTGCCAGTGTCGTCATTGAGGAACTTCACACACGCTGTCTCCTAATTAATTAACTCCAATTAACATGCGCAACATGCCACAAATGGTGCTCGCCAAACAAGCCCATGCCACAGTCAATGTCAATAGTGCAGCTCGCGCCCATAAGAAACGTGAGAATTGACCACCAATTGTTAGCTTCCCAGTATAAGAAAAACACTGGGTTGACATGGTGTAAAATGCTTCGCAAATATTTAATTTAAAATCATTTAAAATTTTGTCTCATTTCGGCGCCGGCAAATGTGGGTCAATTGCAAGACACCACCAAAGACAATGACCTTTGCCATCGACAAATATTTTTATTAGCGCTTTCTTGACAAATTCATTGGGTCGCGACGATGTCTTCCAGTGCAGAGAGGAGCTATAATTGTACTAACAAGTTGTATTTTGGTTTCTCTTTCTTGCTTTTCCGGGACACCCAGGAACGACCATGGCAGTGAGCATACGATGGAGTGTGGCGGGTGTTGTATGTCTTTTGGCCATTCTTCAGCCACTTTTTGCACAATACGATGACTTTCCCGGACCCTACTGTGCAGATTCCAGATACGGAGGATGCTGCAACAATCGTGAGGACACATGCTCCGTCCCAATTTCCAGTAAGTTTGCTAATCGTTAATACAGGCTCTAGTGTGTTATCACACTTGCACATTAAAATTTTAATATGATTCACATTAATTGTCGCTGGTGAGAGTCCAAATGTGTAATTTGTGTATTTGAATTATTTTATATTCAAAATTTGATGTATTTGTTGATAAAAAGGTAGACTTGGCCCGCAAAATTTCATATAAATTGATTTATAGCATTAATGCGAAAAATTTATGCGATTTTCTCTTTAATTTTTTAATGTGAAAAATATTTATGCTTTAGGTAAATTTAAACTTATTTTTGCAAGTCGAGTCCACTCCTTTATCAATAAATAGAAAAACCCCAAATATTAAGTGACTCAAAGACACAAATAACATATTTAGACGCTCACAAGCGACAATTAATGTGAATCTCATTAAAATTTTAATGTGCAAGTGTGATAACGCTGTTAGACCTGAAGTTTAGCTATAGGACTTAATTTATATAATTTAGAAATAGCCTGGTTATTTTGAGAAATATAACTTAAGCTGCCTGTACATTTTTTTGATTAGGAAAATCTCATGAAAACGAAATTCACATCTCTTTATTTAGATAGATAGATAGATAATTTATTTAATCAACAATGTCTTAATAGCGCGTTACAATAAGATTTTGTGAGAAGTTTGTGACTTTGGATCCACCGCCGTCTTAGCGTTGGTGCCCAACCTCCAGAGCAAAACGGTGGAAAAGCTCTTTCATAGGTTGTATATGCCATGGTAAATTATTCATCAGATGTATGATAAACACCTTGTAACAGAAACTTTTCACATAAAATCATAAAGAAAAAGAAACAGGAAAAATACTGATCTGTTCAACTTGCGCGGTCTTATGCATTGTGAGAGAAAAATGAGAATGAGAATTTCTCCAACGTTTCGCATATACAGTATCGGCCAAAAGTTTCTTGACAAAGCAATGCAATGTTCAAGAAATAAGATGAAAAAAATGATAGAAAAAATTACTTAAAAAAAAGATTGATTTTAGGGTAAGTGTGCCAAATTTCGCCATAGTTGTTTGCCAGCGCCAAAGTCTCAAGTTTGAAATCCAATATTTTTAATACAAATTGATTTTTATATTACTTCTTTTAAATGAGTGTTGCTTGGAACCTTGTAGACAGATTATCGTCTTTACTGTCTTTAAAATTATTCTTATTACATTTTAAAATGCATAAAATTATAGACATAGCTTTGATGGCCTATTTCGGCCACCTTGGTTCTCATAGTTCCGTGCGCTTCCGGAATTCTTCCAAAGTCCTTTTCACATCATCTCGATCGTAGGATGGACATTTTTTGCTATTATTTTGCATTGTATTTTCTCTAGAGTTTGCAAAAACTAAATTTTTTTGGAATTTTGAGGAACAAAACAGGTGGCCGAAATTACAAGCTGGCCGAAATTTGGTACACTTACCCTACTTTATAACAATCAAGTTGAATATTTTTCATCGCCCAAAAGTTTCTTGACAAATTTGAAGAAGTGCCTCAAAATAGTCAAATACGTGCAATAAACATCTTGTTACCAGTTATATTATAAACTTATGTTATTTGAGAAACAAATGATCAGTTTGCACATTTCTAAAATTTTCAATGGTCATTATATGCGCAAAAGTAATTGTGGTACCTTGTCAGGTTTATGTATACAGTAGACTCTTGCTAATTCGGCTCCTTTAAGATCGGACTACTTTTTAATTCGTGCAGCAGTTAAATTTGAAAAGAGTTTGTTGGCATTTTTGAAGTTCGAATGTGATTATCGAATAAAACAAATATGCTCAAATTGGCCATGCTTTGTCTCAGTTGTGATGTGATTTTGCATTATTAAGGGGCTTTTATAAAATTTACAATTAGGGTAAAGTGGTACAAGTTGGACTGTGGTACAAGTTGGACAATGCATGGTACAATTTGGACAGGGCTTTTTGTCTTGATAAATTTAGTACTTCATTTTTATTTGTATATTTTTAGTGTTTTAGTTTTATAATTTGGTTCCTTGTGCTTAAAAACAAATTTTTTACTGTATTTTTCAAGAAAAAAGCCATGTCCAACTTGTAACCGGCGAATTGTCCAACTTGTAACACTAATTCCAAATTATATCACTTTACCCTAATATGAGGATGTGAATTTAATATGAGTACGCAGGTAAATAAAAAATCGTTGCATTTCAGACAATTTGATGCCCGAATTTCTCTCTAATTCGGGTGGCATTTCGGTCCCAAATGCCCGAATTTAAGAGAGTCTATTGTATATGATTAACATTTGAAGAGTTAATGAATGTGACAGAAGGAGAGCAAGGAATAAATAGTTAAGAAAGAATATTGGTTGATTATTCATAATTTCCCTGGAATTAGAATATATCACCTTGTGGCGTGGGTACCACAGTAATAATAAAATAATATATTCTTTGTTAATTTATAATAATTTAGGCTAACATAGAGAGTTACAAGAAGTTAAAAGAAGAAAGATCATCCAGAGATACTGCCGGAAGGAAATTAATGAACTAAATTAAATAAATTTAATTTGTTGTGATGTTCAAAAGAAGAAGAAGAGTCCAAAAGAGTGGGATAGACATATGCAAAACGTTTGAGAAAGAAAGGGTTGTGAATTTCGATTAGGGGAAAGCGCGCTACCTTTGGACGATTTATGCTTAGCACAAATTATTTTTTTCAATGTGCTATAAATGAATTTGGCCCATTATAATATTGTATTTTAATAGCTAGTACAATGTCTCAAATTTTCAGAAAAGAGCTATGGGTGCAATTCTTAAGGAATATAGAGAAAAAATTAAATTGTCCGAAGCTTGAGTCGTCCGAAGGTAGCGCGCTTTCCCCTACATGGAATTTTCTTGATGTAAAAGGTGTGCCAAACCCATTAGAGTATAGTTTTATAAAAGTAGTCAATTCTTTAGACTGGTAAAATTCAGTGTTCCGGCTCGTAATTTCAAAATTGAGAACCTTTATGAACGAGGGTAAACCTCTAGTCTGAAGAACGTTTTATACAGGCGCGAACATAAGGGTTATCTATAAGGCTTAACTTTTCTAATTTCTGAATAAGCAAGATTTTTGGGAAAATTTTAATTCAGGATTGTATATTAAGAAGAATTTTAAAAGTACGCCTTTTGGGAAATGACTGCAACTATTAGAAATTCTAAGCCAAGGGAAACTAGGGAAGCATAAATTCCTTTATGAAAGTGTGACACACACAAAAAAAGAGTAGTAAAGCGTTTCAGGGCTTTACGAACTGCTCAAACTCGTAACTTAGATGCTATACCGCAAGTACGAGTGACTTTGTCCCCTGCGGTTGGATTTTGACACCCCTTGTTCATAAGCTTTTCTTTATTTCTACAACTTAAGGATGTTCTTTAGCGATCCTATCTACCATGTCTGATCAGCTCATACTACATCCAATGCAATCCAATCCAATGTACCAATGATTTTTCGACTCATCGACATGTTGAAGTACATCTTGTCTATTAAGTATTGCTACCTTGAATTTGCTCGCGACCAGTGGTATTTTGATCCTGAGATCATTCAGTCTCACCTTAACTGGGGTATTCTGTAGGCGTTTCAGTGTTTCAGTATTTCTAGGTGATCTTTAAGGTTACCTGATTTAAGGTCTTAGATCATAGTGATCGCTAGACCTCGTTGGGTTGCGATTTTCTGCAAAAAGATTTGTAGAGGTACTATATCGAGGATGGCTTCCATTGTCGAAGTTGGGCAGGACCTCATGGCCCTTGTTATAGTAAGGCAAGCGAGCCTTTGCATCTTCTGGAGTTGGTTTATAACTTTGGTACGATATATCCATTAAGTGTAGACTATTTTGAGGAAATTTGTTGTTCAAGTAATTGAAAATAATTCAAGACAACTAGCTCTGCCCCTTAAATTTAAACTCCCTTAAATTTGAAACCCATTTAATTTCAGCAACCCTCTGCTATTGTGACGAATTCTGTAATCGAACGACAAATAGCGACTGCTGCCCAGACTACCAAAGAGTTTGTTTGGGTATTGCACCAGAACCAGTTCTTAGGTGTCACCACAAGGGCACCTACTTCACCCAGTTTGACCCGCCCGTTAAAGATAACTGCAACCTATGCCGATGCCAACCAGACGGACAAGTGCTCTGCGATCGAGAGACTTGCCTGGTTGACGAAGATCTCCTGCACAACATCAACAGTGCTTCAAGAACACTAGGCTGGCGTGCAAGCAACTATACTGAATTCTGGGGGCGCAAGTACTCAGACGGCCTAGATCTTCGTTTGGGAACTTTCGAACCGACCTATCCTGTTAAAGCCATGACACGCTTAACCAGTCGCCGTAGTGAACATCCACGATCTTTTGACTCTCGCGATCAATGGCCAGGTTTCGTGTCACGCGTCGTCGATCAGGGTTGGTGTGGTTCATCTTGGGCCGTTTCGACAACGTCAGTTGCATCAGATCGCTTTGCAATCCTATCAAAGGGTCGTGAAGTAGTTCAATTGGCACCCCAGCACTTGCTTTCTTGCGTACGAAAGCAACGTGGTTGCAATGGAGGACACCTCGATGTAGCATGGAACTACTTGAGAAGGGCTGGAGTTGCCGATGAAGAGTGTTACCCCTATGAAGCTTCACGCAATAAGTGTAGAGTTCACCGTGGAGCAAATCTTCTAACTCTAGGATGTCATTTACCAACCAAAGTTCCCCGAGAGCATTTCTATCAAATGGGTCCTGCATACTCACTCAACAATGAGACAGACATTATGGGCGAAATACATCGTTCTGGACCTGTTCAAGCCACTATGAGGGTCTACAGAGATTTCTTCAGTTACTCTGGCGGAATCTACAAACACTCGCAATCTGACTCCGAACCAAGTGGTTTTCACTCTGTTAGGATCGTTGGATGGGGAGAAGAGCAGGAAGGTTATTCAGTAACGAAATACTGGGTAAGGATTCTAAGTTATCAATCCAATTTAGAATGCAACTAACCTAGTTTCACCTTACAGATCGCTGCCAATTCTTGGGGTACTTGGTGGGGTGAAAATGGTTACTTCCGCATTCTGCGTGGCACCAATGAATGCGAAATCGAAAACTACGTTCTAGCCTCATGGGCAGATGTGTTCATAAAGGCAAAGGTCTCCTCTCAGGGCCAGAGCTTTGCTAGACGTCGCTACCGACGCCGCAACTAAAAGTGTTCTCTCATCATCGAAGCCAATCTCCAGCGAATTAGGATTGGGTCAAAATTCTCTGCTTCACAGCACCGAAATTAAAATTTCATTTTGTCACGCGCAATCATGCAAACTGAGCGAATTTAATCATATTGTATAATGTATTAATTTTTCTCCAGATCATTGAGAAATGTTAGAGAGCAAAAAGAAATCTTCATTTTCACTATAAGATTTTTATTTATACGTAGAGCGAAACGTTCAATATACATATAAATATATATATTTTTTAAATTAGGATTTTGCGTCCTATTCGCTTACGTATGCATCTGTGTTATTTATAGATTTTTTTGTGTAATTTAAAATCAAGGAGGAGCAAAATCTTATGTACCATATTTTTGTAATTTTTATTATAAAGTCAATGTCAATATTAGTTGAAACGTTTGATTTCCACAAGTCTAACATAAGGAATACAAAATATACAAATAGTAGAAGCAAAAAAACATTAAAATCGTGTTTGAATAACAAAGTATTCTTTAAACAAGTATATGTTAGATGTAATTTTCATTAAGCTGACTTATTTTTGGATATTTTTATTATTGAATTGAAATCTGATGGTTCAACTGATTTTAGAACATTGCCATAAAAGTGTATTATAACACTCACGTCTTTAGATTCTTAATAAATCTTGTTCTTTTGAACACAATCTTTTTTCATTTTTGTAGTAAGGGTTGGAAAAAAAATCTACCAAGTTTTAATCGTGCCGTAGATGCGGGTAACTTTGGCCTCCAGGAATGACTTTACCGATCGGACATGGTAGATTGAAGCAGTGAAGACCATCCTTAAAAGCTAAAATTAAAGAAAAGCTTACAAACCGCAGGAGTGCAAATTCGTCTCCGAAAACCAAAGTCACCAAACGGTAACAAAACGTCTTTAATTTCAGATCAACAAGTAGAATTTTTCATCGATCGACCATGTTTTCCAATGAAAAACACAATAAGGTAACTGTTGTTTATTCGTTTTGTTTAACATTTATGTCATATTTCTAGCTAATTTTAGTTAAATTAAGTGCTAATCTTTATTGTTAACGGTACGTGAAGTTTTCAAATGAAATAATTACCTTATTTCATGAACAAAAAGGGTTTTTCTGAAGTGTCTGCAAATGCTGCAATAGGAAACCCCGGAAATATGATTTTTTGGAGAGATTTTCCTATCGTTTTATATGGGAAAGGAGAAAAGACCAGGAATAAGAACAAATCCTGCACTCAAGAGCAACTCAATAAGGTTTTGGATTTTGGAAGCCTTTCGTCGCGGTATTACTTATACACTGTTTGTCTCCAATTAGAAACTTTCCCTTGTCTCCATTTGGATTAATTTGTTTCCAATAGAAGCATTTTACGCTCGTGTATTTTTCTTATATTTAAGAAGTTTTCAAGTTATATCTAAAGAATTTTCACTAAACAGTAACATTCTAGATGAGACAAGGAGCAAGTTTATGTAATTCTCTCCAGAAGTGTTGAATTTTCTGTCAAAGTTAAAGCGTTTGGAAATGGTTTTGACTTAGGACATTTACCCTAATGTTTTGAAAACATGATGAACGGGTATAATTTTTGGATAGAAGCTCCGTCCCGACGCAGCAACACAAGCTGTGGAGTTTTCAATCCAAAAGATCAAAAAACTCACTCTTCTCTAGCTAGAGCTTACACGCTCTGTGACTCCCTCAGTGGTCGAGTGATGTCAAAGATCACTGGGTTTCATTAGGTGGAGGATCTTACAAACTTGGCGGGAGGGTTCAAGTGTGTTCACACAAAGATCTCGGAGACACACCACGAGACACTCTTCAATCATCAGATGATCAGGGTGTATCACCCTCAAGGGCAGCCCAACAGAAGTCAACCTCACGACTTCAAGAATTTGCGGGAAAGATGAAGAAAAAACTTATGGACCGAATGAAACTAATAAGGACTTATATATTCTCTTTAGCATTAAATTCTCTTCTAGTTGAATTAAAAGAATTGATGAAAACCTACAATTCGATTTGTTACAGCATGCGGAAGTCAAAATGTTGTCCTAAAAATGCATCTTTAAAAAACACCTTGACCTATAGCCAGGGGTAAAAGTAGACAGTGGATTTTTCTCGTTTTTCTTAAAATGTACATCGAGCAAAGTATTTTTAATGAAAGTAGGAACACATCCCCATATTCTCAGAAATATTTGTAAGTCTGATCCTGTTATCCTATAATTCAGAAGCATTTTTATAAAATGGGTATAAAATTCTAATTTTGATGTTACAGTTTTTGGCCCAGCATTTGGTTTTCTAAGTTGTTAGTCAAAATCTCATAGTTTTACTTTGTTTCTGGTTTAATAAAGTTAATTAAGAGATATTTTTCACTTGGATAATTATTATCTCCTTTTTTATATAAGATGATAAACACTGAAACAGCCCTCGGGGCAGATGTAGCCACTCGTCCATGGCGGGATAAAACTATTGATGATTTTTCACTAATTTTCACCCTTAAAGCATCAGTGGGCTTCAGTAAGCGAAACAATATTTGATATCTCCAAATTCAAATTTCGTCTGGAAAACTGGTGACAATTAGTACCCCAAAAGTGGCTATATCTACCCAGACCGGGGCAAGTGTAGCCATTGTGTCATACTTTTTTTCATTATCCTCTCTAGAAAAATTCAAGGATTTTAGAGCTTTGCACTACACGGTTTTACACAGCCAATATCCTAATGCTACTTATGAAATATAAAAATATTATTAGACAAACCTTATCATTTTTTTTCACAAATCATGCGCAAAAAAAGCCTCATTTGCTGGTTAAAAGTACCCCTGTCTCCCCTAAGTATAAAGATTTACCAAAAATTTCAAGAATCTAGGTCGTTTTTTTCTCCTCCAAAAAAAAACGAATAAACGGATAAATTTTGGACACGTAATTGACAATTCCGCCTTAACAGTGATCTTTAACCCTTTAATAACTGTGTGAGAAACATCTGTACTCTAGGTTCACGTGATGACTATATCTTTGCCTACAAGGACGTTTTGTCGGTTGTGACTTACCATCCTTCCTTCAGATACGTGCCCTTATCTTTCTGCATCGTCTCATAACGACTGGAAGTTTGGCGTATACCTGGCTTCCTCCTAGACGAGGGGGTTCGGTCAGGATTCGAGGATACTTGATCCCTTGAACAGTACAAGAGACATTTTATCACACTCTTTGTCAGTGGAATGTCGCTTTATAATTCACTTTCCCATGATGCTCGTGTTTCTCTGAGGAGCATTTTAGCAATTATTTCAAGTCTAGGCTTGCTTGATGCGATCTGATTTTATCTTTTCCTTTTTTCTTTTTGTATTTTTCTTTAGTCACACACTTGTAAGAAGGTGGAACCCTATGTTGTTGAGGATATTATGAATAAATTTGAATAATTGAAGTAAAATACCTAAGTCTATTTAGGCCTTTATTCGTTGCATAATTTTCTCTTTTTTGGGAGCTTTTTATGAAACTTCTGAGTATTTAAAATGAGCCCATCAGCCTTCTAATATTTACTTCCCGGCGCATGGTTTTGAGGACATCTTGGACTTTCCAAGTCGTAACTGTTTTAGGTAAGTTTGACTACAAAAGAGTCTCATGCTGGATGCTGCTGCTTGTAGTTTCTTTTCCTAAGAAGGATGTTTTGCATAGGTTCAGTTTTAACTTCAGAACTTAACTAGTTTTAATAAATCTTAGCGACAGTTTTATTGAAATCTCGGATACAAATCGTCGCTTGTACCAGCAACTGTGCTAACTGCATTTTTGCAATTTTTAGGTTTTTGCATATTCTAGAACAATTGAATTTTCCCCACTTGACTGTGTTATTTAAAAAGTTTGGAATTTTCTCTAAATATAGATATTTTCCCGTGAAAATGTTCTAACTGTACGATAATCACAAAAGTTTGTCAGCAACAGCGCTATCTACCAATTTTTCTGCAGTTAGCATAAAAATACACTGAAAAAAAGGGCGCATTTTTTTTAGCAACTTTTCTATTTGCCGTGCCGCGTGAAATCAAGTGCAGTGAAGCTCACTGGATTCAATTCGAACACATTTAACGCCAGAAAAATTCCTGGTGACCTAAAGGAGATTCGATCCCGGGTCCCGGGACACTTGTATCATAGATCGAGTGCTCTACCACTTGACCCATTGAGTACCCAAAAATGGTCGATGTAAGTCTAAGTAGTGCAAACATAAATCCAGATGATGAGACTATGTATGAAAATTGAAAACGGATAAAAATCTAAACAAAGTGGCAAGTCAGAAATAAAATTGATATCTCATGATTCAGTATTGTTTTAATTTTTAATACAATCATTTAGAACTTTGTTACTGCCAAATTTTTTTTTCAATATGGCCAGAACAGTTTTATAAATTCCTGTCACATATCTGGTGCCAATTTCCTTTTTCCACGCTAATTCTCATGTGGTCCTTAAGCATTGTGGAAGTAGGTATGTCTTCATATATCAGAGATCGTTTATTTTCCAAATATTTCATTTTCGGATTAATATAACGAATGTAACACTTTACGGAGGAATCGTTTGCAGACCTTGCAGAGATCAATGAGAGCAAAATAGCGTTGATAAAAAAACACACTCGGAAAATAAAGTTCGGAGTAAATTTTAAATGACAATAAAATGTTACTGGTATCTACGGAGTCAATAGAACAATAAAAAAAATTCTATCCTTGTTAAGGTTTCACTATGATAAACAATTGTGCTACCTATCTTCAAAAATTCCATACACTGCAGATAGACTTTATAACAACGATGTCAGTTAGTACAACTACATATTGTGAATTTTTCTAGGAAATGCTTGATTTTTTGTGTAAAAAATCTACTTTTTTCCAATTTCTTTGCAATAACAGACAAATTACATGTTATTCTTTCGAAATTTGTAAGATAAAAACTTCATTCAGGGTTTACTTTTTATTAAAATATGATTAAAGAGAAAAAATGGTCTCCTGAAATGTTGTCAGTTAGCACAGTTGCTGATCTAACCGACGATATTTTAATCGAGTTTCACATAAATGTTTCATGCATGTTTCACGTTTCAAAATATTTTTAAAACATTCATAAGCTTCAACTGAATTTCTGCATCAAAGACGAACAAAACTGAAAAACTCCCTTTGAAAAGTCAAAGAAAAACGATAAAAATGTTAATGGATATAATTTATATTTATTAATCATTTCTCATTTATACACAATATTCGTATTTCACTCGTTCATGCTATACTTCTTTTGCCTTGGGAAAATGGGAAAGAACATTTTGCAGTGCACAATTTTCCTCTTTCTTTTTTTTGTAAAAATATTCACGTAAAACTCTGTCTTTCTAAATGGATTCATTCTTTTTTTTTACTCTTTTTTTCTAATTAATAAAAATACTAGTACAAGGGAGAGTGGACTTTTTCTGTTGGGCATTTTTTATTCTTACAATGTGTTGAGCAGGAAAACTCTAAAATTGTCTATTAAACTTTCTTTTTTCATTGTGAAAATTCCAAAATAAATATATCCTTTTCTCTCTCTCTCTGTTCCTCTCCCGTCCTTTCTCTCTATATACACATCTCCAAAAATTGAAATGGAAAAAGATTATCATCTCTTACCTTAATTCTCACAAATAACACATCCAAATTCCGCTTTTCGTGGGAAGGTTTTGCAACTAAAACGGAAAGAAGAATAAAAAGTTCGTTCTTTTTCTAATAAATATTGGCATTAAATAAACGAGCAGTAAAAAGTCAAATTTGGTCAGCAAAAAATTCGAAATGATCAGTAAAAAATAAAAAAAATTGTCAGTAAAAAATAAAAAAGGGCAGCAAAAAGTTTAAAAGATCAGTAAAAATTTAAAAGATCAGTACTGCTCAGTAGAGCAGTACTTTATTAAAAGCGGTCAGTAAAAAATGAAGTGGTCAGCAAAAAATTAAACATGATCAGTAAAAAATGAAAAGTGGTCAGCAAAAAATTAAACATGATCAGTAAAAAGTAAAAGATGATCAGTAAAAAACAAAGTGGTCAGTAAAAAATAAAAAGTGGTCAGTAAAAAATTTAAAATGGGCAGTAAACAAATATTGAACTTTGTGAGCAAAAAATTAAAAATGAGCAGTAAAAAATAAAAAAGTGGTCAGCAAAAAATTAAAAATGAGCAGTAAAAAATAAAAAAGTGGTCAGCAAAAAATTTAAAACGAGCAGTAGAAATATTCGAGATGATCAGTAAAAAGTTAAAAAGTGATCAGCAAAGAATTAAAAATGAGCAGTATGAAATAAAAAATGGTCAGTTAAAAACAAAAAGTGGTCAGCAAAAAATTAAAAAGTGATTAGTGAAAAATAAAATATGGTCAGTAAAAAATTAAAAATGATCAGTAAAAAATAAAATTTGATCAGTAAAAAATAAAAAGTGATCAGTAAAAAATAAAAAGTGGTCAGTTAAAAATTTAAAATGGGCAGTAGAAAATAAAATTTGATTAGTAGAAAATGAAGTGGTCAGTAAAAAGTTCAATAAAAAAACAAGAAGTGGTCAACAAGAAATTGAAAATATTGAATACAGTAAAAAACTGGCCAGCAAAAATTAAAAATGTGCAGTAAAAAATAAAATATGGTCAGAAAAAATAAAAAATGGACAATAAAAAATTAAAAGTGGTCAGTAAAAAATTAAAAATGAGCAGTAATTTTCATCATTTTCAAGTGAAATTTCGCACATCTTGAGTCTAAAGGAGACTTTAATAGGGTGTAAATTATGAGGCCTCTATCTCTCATAGTTTCCAAGGGTTTGCGGAATCTTTGTTTTTTCCATTTTGTTTTTTCCAATTTGTCTTTGGAATCTTTTTCTTCGGTAACCCTTGTTTTTTGGAAACTTTGTCTGTGGAAATCTTGTCTTTTATATATTTTAAACAAATATATTTTATTAAATAAAATAATGATATTACAATAGTGTTTTTTGAAGTTTTTAGTTTCGTCCTTCAGGGCAAAGGGAAATTTTCTGTGTTTTGGGAAATTTTTAGTTTCGTCTTTTGGGGCAAAGGGAAATTTTCTGTGTTTTGGAAAGTTATCAGTATCGTCTGTCGGGGCAAAGGGAAATTTTGTTTTGGTAAATTTTAAGTTCCGTCATTTTGGGCAAAGGGAAATTTTCTGTATTTTGGGAAATTTTTAGTTTCATTATTTAGGATAAAGAGAAATTTTCTGTATTTTGGGAACTTACCAGTATCATCTGTCGGTGCAAAGGGAAATTTTCTGTTTTGGGAAATTTTTAGTTTCGTTATTTAGGGCAAAGGGAAATTTTCTGTATTTTGGAAAATTTTTAGTTTGGTTGTTTGGGACAAAGGTGTTTTAGGAAGTTAACAGTATCGCCTGTCGGGGCAAAGGGAAATTTTCTGTATTTTGGAAAATTTTTAGTTTCGTCATTTAGAGCAAAGGTAAATTTTCTGTATTTTTGGAAATTTTTAGTCTCGTCCTTTGGGACAAGGATGTTTTGGGAAGTTAACAGTTTCGCCTGTCGGGACAAAGGTAAATTATCTGTTTTTGGGAGGTTTTTAGTTTCGTCCTTCAGGGCAAAGGGAAATTTTCGGTTTTGGGAAATTTTTAGTTTCGTTATTTAGGGCAAAGGGAAATTTTCTGTATTTTGGGAAATTTTTAGTTTCGTCCTTTGGGACAACGGTGTTTTGGGAAGATAACAGTATCGCCTATCAGGACGAAAGGAAATTTTCTGTTTTTGGGAGATTTTTAGTTTCGTCCTTCAGGGCAAAGGGAAATTTTCTGTTTTGCGAAATTTTTAGTTTCGTCATTTTGGGAAAAGGAAAATTTTCTGTATTTTGGGAACTTATCAGTATCGTCTGTCGGGGCAAAGGGAAATTTTCTGTTTTTTTGGAGGTTTTTAGTTTCGTACTTTGGGGCTACGAAAAATTTTCTGTGCTTTGGGAAATTTTTAGTTTCGTCCTTTGGGACAAAGGGAAATTATCTGTGTTTAGGGAAGTTATCATAGTATCGTCTGTCGGGGCAAAAGGAAGTTTTCTGTTTTTGGGAGGTTTTTAGTTTCGTCCTTTGGGGCAAATGGAAATTTTTTGAGTGAAAAGGAAATTTTTGCAAAGTTATAAAATATACTTGTGCAAAATGTGTTACAGACAAAATTTATGAAAATTGTGAAAAATGTATGAAAGACAAGATTTCCAAAGACGAAGTTTTCAAAAAAAAGCATAAGTTACCGAAGACAAAGATTCCAAAGAAAAAACCGGGAAAAACAAAAGTGTAAAAGACAAAATGGAAAAAACGAAGATTCCCGATCCCGAAGGAAATGCACCTCTATAAGCTGATTTAGGATTATCACTGGCTTAATTCTTCGCTGATCAATTTATATTTTTTACTGACCAATTTTAAATTTTTTACTGACCAATTTTAATTTTTTAATGACCACTTTTAATTTTTTACTGACCACATTTAATTTTTTACTGTTCACTTTTAATTGTTTACTGATCAATTTTTATTTTTTACTGACCACTTAATTTTTTACTTACTAATTTTGATTTTTTACTGCTCGTTTTTAATTTTTTACTGACCGATTTTTATTTTTTACTGACCACTTTTAATTTTTTACTGACTGATTGTGGAAGTGGAAGTGATTTATTGATTCAAAATTTCGGGTTTATATACAAATAATTTTGCTAACTAATCCATTTTCATTGTGGGAAAATTATTTTAAAAAAGTGCTTGATGAGCAAAGAGAAGAGAAAAACAAATGGCTCAAGTAGCCGCGCGCGTCATAGAGGAAAGCCCGTGCGGTGTCAATTGTCATTGCACCGCAAGGGGCTAATAAATTCGTCGTTGCACCGCAAGGGGCTAATAAATTCTCTTCTCTTTGCTCACTAGCATATTGTTCATGTATGAACATCCTGGCCGGGGGCAGTATGAGCTGGTTGAGAAATCCGCAGCTTTCCAAACTTCTCGGCCAGTGTTTCCTTTGGTTTGTGGCACTTGCTCCAGAGCCTTTTCCACTGCTTCCGGGATATCCAACAAAGTAGACCAATGATGAGCAAGACGGATCCACTGCTCACTGCTGGATGGGTTATAATTTCTCCGTATGTTGGTGGTTCGGGCACTTCCACATTTTTGGCTTGGTGGAATAAGTTCTGCCCATTGATGATTGGCTTCGGGTCAATTATAGCGATCTTTCTGAGTCCGGAAGACTCTACGACTGCAAACTCTAAAGGCTTAATGTATGTAGCAGAAGCCTTCATATGGTGTTCTATCGTTGAATGAAGGGTTTGCCTCTTGGTTTTGATAACGCAGCCTTCTTTAATCCGGAGAATTCCAGCATTCTTCAGCAGCTTCTCTTCTCGATGCCCCATACAGATGACTGCAACGGACGTAGGTTGTGAAGCAATGAACAACCACGTGTTTTCCATTGCTAACCTCTTCCACAACGTCCCCTCTAAGCGAATGGCTATCATCTCACATTTGGTTTTTGGGTGTCGATGATATATTTCGTCGATTACGCAGTTAGGGTTCTGATCCATGTTGTGCAAGAGACTTAGTGTACAGTAGTATTCCCCGGAACCGATAGGAGAACACTGATTGTGTCCATCCTCTAATGTGAAGTAAATCTGTTTGTTGAAATCGATTCCCATTGTGTCTGCTTCTATTTCTGGCACGATGAATGTGCCGTTTTCCACTGCTATGGGAATTGGTGTTATGTGAATGAGATGAAACTCATCCTTTTCGAGAATGGGGTATTTCCCGAAGATGACAAGTTCACTGTCCCG
Source organism: Phlebotomus papatasi (assembly GCF_024763615.1). NCBI lineage: Eukaryota > Metazoa > Arthropoda > Insecta > Diptera > Psychodidae > Phlebotomus > Phlebotomus papatasi. Next base: position 94,474,685 of record NC_077223.1, read on the forward strand.
AAAGATGTAGTCACTTGGCTCTCGTTGCCTTCGGGGTATATCAAAGTCTGGACCGATGTGCCTCAATGTCCTTTGAATAGTGTCTTGGAGGGTTCTTCCCGTGACGAGGCTATGTAAATCTAGCTTCCCATCTTTCGCGAGTTGAATGTTGGTCAGTTTCCTTTCGAATTCCTCGTAACAGTCAGCAGCATTGATGTAGGTGGTTAAAATGTCAATGCGCACTCGGTTGTGGTCTATTCCAACATACCAGTTGGCCATTTCACCTATGGCCTCGTTGATCTGCATTATTTTTTCATCAAATTTCCGAAGTTTGTTTTCTATTATGGTGTTGGACAGATCCACCTTTGTACTCAGCATCAATGATTGTTGCTTGATCAGCTTCTGTGTGTCTTCCTGTCTCTCCTTGAGTTGATCAATGCTTGCATATACTTGATCATTAACCCCAAAGAGATATGTCACTGCTTGGCCAAGTAATCCACGTTTTTTGCGTACACCTTGTTTTTCTGATATACGGTTGATTTCCTCAAGTAAATAATCCCTCTTATGTTGGAGGTGATTGATGTTATGTGTGCAAGTAGTATCAGCGTCCGACACGGCTTCGCTTGCCGTTTTGCAGGCCAACGACATCTTGTCCCAGATTGCGTTGATTAATTCCTGATCTCTTTGAATTTCAGCTGTTGTGTATGTGATTTCCACTTGAAGATTCCCACGTTGTAGACGTGCAATCCCCATCTTCTCAATGTAAAGTCCCGGTTCTGGAACAAAAACTTCGATGTTGGGTATGTCTGGGTTGTTAATTGTGGCTAGCATAGTATTGAATAGCATGAAGAATATGAATACTGCATGAAGTATAGTTGTTGCCCATCTGCAAGGAGCAACTTTTGTAATTTTCTTTAGGTTAGAAACCATTGAAGATGTCTTCTTTCTCCTGAGCCTCTTTGACATTTTGATATTGGCTGGAGCATCTGTCGAGTTGGGCTTTTCAGTTTCAGATCCTGAAGGTAAATCCTTGTTACGAGTGGAAAGATCGGAATCTTGATCATGGACGTTCGTAGATAATTGGCAGAGCTTATGGACTGGTCGATCCTTCTTATATCCTCTGAACTTCCCAGTCGCCACTTGGATTATTCCATCTGGATCCGAGTGTGATTTTACATCAATTTTAGAGAATCCCCCAAAGTGGGGTCTTGCGGGGGGGCGGAACTCTAAGGCATTTCTATCAGTAGTGGCCCGTTGTTCTGCAGTCACAGCAGTTGCCTTCTTGGGTGTGTCGTCATTTATATCCCAAGGTTGGTCTAGTGGTTGATCCCATTTGATAACAGAGATCATGCTTATTACTCGTGGAGAGTCTGGTGTGGTCGATGTTTTCCCAATCAAGGTCCACCCAAGCTTGGTATTTTGCATAGTGAGCTGTCCGTCTTTGACTTTCCTCAAGTCATTCTCCACGATATATGTGTACACGTCAGCCCCTAAAAGTAGATCAATTGGGCCGGGCGTCATGTAAGTCGGATCAGCAAGAATTTTGTTGTCGTGATTATCTTCGCTTAGTAGTTGTATTGCCTTTTCTGGCAAAGAATTGGTGATTTTAGGTAGCACGAAGGCGGAAATCTCCATCGCAAAAGATGACGGAAATCTTGGACCCATAGTAAGCTGGACTTTGTAACGGGATGAGCCAGCTGTTGTTTCTCCTATTCCAGAGATTGTAGTGTTGATTTGGTTCTTCCTAAGTTGAAGACTCTGAGCGGCATCTTCGGTGATAAAACTTGCTTGTGATCCAGGATCTACAAGAGCTCTCAGTAACTCCGTCCGCCCAGATGTTGACTTCACTTTCACGAGCGCTGTCGGCAACATGACAGTGTGTTCCTTGCGGATTGCAAGGGATTTGACCTCTTCGTCATTTGATGTGTCTGTGTCGGAAGCAGTTTCGTTTGTATTATTGGACTGCTCATTCTCCTCTGCCTCCTTCTTAAAGTGGAGAAGAGTGTGGTGTGGTTTTTGGCATTCGTAGCATGTTTTCTTGCTGAAGCATTTCTCATCGCGCTTATGCATGAGGCAATTTACGCAGAGTCCCAGTTTGTCAGCCATTTTCTTCCGGTTAAATGTATTCAGTTTTATGAACTTTTCACATTTAGTTATTGAGTGTTCCTTTTTGCACATACCACAAGACTGGACTGTAGAATAGAAGATCTTCTTGTTAGTGGTATTTGCAGCCTTCTCTGGTTTAGCAGACTTCTTGGCGTTGTTTAACAAATTGTGATGCCGCTTCATTAAAAAACTGAGTAATTCTTTTAATGTTGGCATTATTTTTGCGGAATCCAAACTTTCATCAAAGAGACGCTGTGTTTCGCTGTCCAGCTTTTTCATGGCGATGTGCACTATGATGGCGTCCCATTCATTGGTTTTGTAGCCCATGTTTGCTAGTCCAGTTAGACATTCCCGAATGGCACCGTGAAGAGATGAAAGGTCCTCTGCTACGCGATGCTCCAACTTTTTATGGTCAACAACGATGTCCAAGTAAGAAGTAATAATGCGTCGGGGATTCTTGTAGCGTTCCTCCAGTATCTCTAGAGCGGCGATGTAGTTCGTGTCGCTAAGCCGAAGTGTTGAAACCAAGGTTGCAGCCTCCCCCTCCAAGTAAGAGAGAAGATATTGAAATTTGGTCACGTTCCCCAGATTATAGTTGTCGTGTATGACGCTTTTGAAGACATCATAAAACTTATACCAATCCTTATAAATTCCGTTAAACTTTGGAATTTGAACTGGTGGGAGTTTTGGCAAATGGGTTTTTTGCCAAGCCGGGAGATGGCCTTGTTGTCCACCATATTGCCCGTAAGGTGGCAGATATTGCCCTGGATTGTAGATTGATGTGACTGGCTGTACACCATATGAAGCCCAAGATGGCCAGGTATTGACGTTTCCCAAAAATGGAGAGTTGTTCGGAAAGTTGTCCACCCCTGTTGTTGTAGAAGGTAGATTCCAAGTTGGCGTAGTTGTATTGAGCGGATGCTCAGTCGTGGTGATGGGATGATTCCATCTGGAACTAGTAGTAGTAACTGCGTTGTTGCTGGTTGTCGCAACCCTGTCGTATTGACGTGGAATTGTCCCAGTGTACACGGCCTGTGTAACTACTGGTGTTGTTGTTGTTGGGATGACGTCAGATGAAGATTCAGACGTCACTGTTACACCTTCCATAGTACTGGAAAGTTTTGATGGTCGAAGTAACCCCGCATCTGATGGTGGAGTATCGTCCGACTCTGAGTTAGAGTCTTTCTCAAACTCAGGGCAGTTTTTGATTTTTCGCATAAAATCCTCGTAAACGGTTTTGGTTTCTTGGTATAATTTATGCAGGATATAAGGATGACTTCCCGGGAGCTCAGATGTGAGAGTCGCATTGTTGGTCACGAACTGCCTCCAATATGAGTTGAGCTCCTTAACCTTGTTTTCAAGGTAAGGCGCTTTCCATTTGCTAGGGCCATCCTTCTTGAAGTTCGTCCGCAGCCGTTCGATGGTCTTGGCGATGCTCTCCTGCTCCTTTAGAATGGTGCTGGTTTCCATTGCTGTTTGGATTTGAAGTATTTCTTCAAACCAAAAGCTTGATGTCTCGATGGGACCACGATGGTTGTGGAATTGGAAGTGATTTATTGATTCAAAATTTCGGGTTTATATACAAATAATTTTGCTAACTAATCCATTTTCATTGTGGGAAAATTATTTTAAAAAAGTGCTTGATGAGCAAAGAGAAGAGAAAAACAAATGGCTCAAGTAGCCGCGCGCGTCATAGAGGAAAGCCCGTGCGGTGTCAATTGTCATTGCACCGCAAGGGGCTAATAAATTCGTCGTTGCACCGCAAGGGGCTAATAAATTCTCTTCTCTTTGCTCACTAGCATATTGTTCATGTATGAACACTGACCTTTTTCAATTTTTTGCTGACCGTTTTTTATTTTTTTTACTGCTTCTTTTTAATTTTTTGCTGACCACTTTTTAATATCTCACTGATCAATACGAATATTTCTACTGCTTGTTTTTAATTTTTTACTGACCGATTTTTATTTTTACTGACCACTTTTAATTTTTTACTGACCTCTTTTAATTTTTTGCTGACCACTTTTTAATATTTCACTGATCAATACGAATATTTCTACTGATCATTTTTAATTTTTTGCTGTTCAACTCGAATATTTTTACTGTTCATTATTAATTTTGTACTGACGATATTTTTTTACTGACCATTTTTAATTTTTTACTGCTTTTTAAATTTTTTTTGCTGTTCATTTTTAATTTTTTGCTGATCAACTCGAATATATCTACTGATCAATTCGAAGTTTTTACTGACCAAATTTAACTTTTTACTGACAAAATTTTACTTTTTACTGACAAAATTGAAAATTTTTACTGATTATTTCGAATTATTTGCTGATCAAATTTGATTTTCTGCTGACCACTTTTGACTTTTTATTGACCATTTGTTTTTTGCCATAAATATTAAGACTCAAGCTTTGGGCAACTCATTTCTTGAAAAAAAAAAATGAGTTGTTCGAAGCTTCAGTCATCCGAAGTCCGAAGGTAGCGCACTTTCCCCAATTTTAAAAGATAATTTTTTGAGTGAACTTACATTTCTAGTTCAGCATAATTCCCGCATATGCCGCCTCTAGGCCAGTTTCTGAACTCTCCAGTTTATTCCGAATGTGAGCCATTGTATTCTGATAGTGCATCTCAATTTGTTTAGTCTCCTCCGACGGCTCCAAATTCGGCAGTTCCTCATTGATCTTCGTGATGAGTTGATTGAGAATGGGAACTGTGATACCCGAATGTCCAGCCTCAAAGTAGAATATGTAGTGATTGAGGAGTTCAACATACAATTGCACCTGAACTCCCTGATCCAGGCACTGAGATGCAATTCGAGCACCCTTCTTTAGGCACTCCAATGTCCTCTTCTCATCATGCATCTCACCCCCATTTTGCTTCCCACTCCAGAATAAACTGGCACACGTGACAACTGCACGACACTGATCGGGCTTCTTGAGCAACTTTGAAGCTGCCAGGGCACAATTTGTCCTCAATGGTTCAGCATTTTCCTCACTGAAGCACGTCATTTGCTCAAAAGTCGCCATAATCAGTGTAATTGCTGCCAATTGAGCCTTTGAATCACTTA